>NW_027070062.1:240378-383282 GCF_002906115.3 Quercus suber
CCTTTGTTACAGTATGCATGGACGAGGAAAGAAAAAAATATCCTTTTTATCCATTTAGAAACACAATAGACAAAAAACAGACTGCAAAAAATGAAATCTCGCGAAAAACTGGGTAAGGAGAACCTGGACTGTAAAAAGTCAACTGTAGAAAAGTCAACAGTCAAAGTCAAACCTCGTCAAAGTCAATGCTGGTCAATGGTCAAAGTCAACGGCCCGGTCAACGATCAGTCAATGATGACGTCAGCTGTGGTGGATGACGTCAGCAGATGAGTGGATGATGACGTCAGCCCTAGGTGACGTGGCAAGATAATGTCACGGATGACGTCAGTAGAACTGAGTGAGGCGCGTGAGGCGCGTCACTGAGCTGTGAGGGCACGTGGTGGCGTGTGAGGCGCATGTCTGAGGCTGTGAGGGCGCGTGGGGCGCGTGATTGAGGCGCGGCTTCTTCAGGCAGCGCGTGAGAGCGCGTAAAGGCTCTGATGCTTGCGAGACTTCCACGAATGCGTAGATCGAGGTGAGACGATCACGGTGGTATGTGCAAAAACTTTATCGGAGGAAGATACACGGCGAAGACGGTGGTTGCAGTGGTCTGTGTGGTGCGAGACTCCTCAACGACGGCGGCTGCAGTTCCGGAACCTGAGGACAACGGCTGAGAGACGTAGGTTCAACGATGAGTGGCTGCAGTGACTGTTGTGACGGCGGAAGCGATAAGGGTGGAGTAACACCAAGAGAGAGACAAGACTGCTAAAAGAAAGGTCAGAGCAGTGGCTCTGATACCATGTTAGAAATACTGAATTGAAGTATTGTATTTCATAATCAAGGAATATATATGTGATGCCTTTATATAGAAGGCATATGTGTGCGGTACAAGTAAGCATATGTGTGTGGTACAAGTAAAGTGTAGTACAAGTAAACCAGCTGGGCCTAAAGCCTATAATATACATTAACAAAAATATTTCTTATTATGAGGTTGAGACGAAGCATTAACATAACTTGGAAATAGCTCCTAATTAATTCTTAGAAAGATGTAAGTCGTTTTCACCTAATTTAATTAACAGGAGCTGTTTTTCCAAACAAGAAAAAAACAAAACAGAAGTCCTCTGGGCCCTGGTCCATTCCCTATTTGGAGAATGTAATCAAGATTTTTTTTTTTTTTTGAATCACACATAAGTTAAGAAATAAACTAAAAAAAATAAAAAAAAATTGTTTACCTAAAAAAATTGCATAATTTAAAATTGTGTATACCAATTTTTTAAAATTGAAAATATTTAAAAACATTTTAAAATGAAACATTGATATATATATATATATATATATATATGATTAGTGTTAACGGGCACTTTACGGTATCCGTTAAGAAACTTTTTTGCGTCAATTTATTTTCCTTTATGTCATAATTTTTACCAACTTTATATGGTGTAGAGCTAATAAAGTTGACTTTTTGAGTTTCATTTGTTACTTCAGTACTATTAACAGTCATCTTATCAATTTATGTAAATTTTTTATTAAGTGAACCCCACCATAAATCATTCTACCCACTGTACATATATATGAGATGGATTCAAGTTACACATTTTTTAAATCATTGGATTTAAGTAAATCCAACAGTTAAAAAAAGATACTCATTATTAAAAATATTTTTAATAAAATCTCATTAATTATCTTCATTTATTACCTGCTAAATCTATCTCTAAACCTAAAAAAAAAAATTACATGTCTGACTCTCTCTCCCATTCTACGTTTGGTTTAAGCCATTTGTCTCTCCGTTACTCTCTCTCTCTCTCTCTCTGTTTTTTTTTCTTGACACACACACACACACTCTCTCTCTCTCTCTCTCTTTTCTAAACCTACTTTTCTCTCTCTCTATCCCCTCCTCCATTGCTCCTCCACCTCCACCTCCACAAGTCACTGGCAAAAAAAGAATAAAGCAAATAAAAAACCAAGCTGAACATTATTGAGAGAAATTCACAATTGTCTTTGATGGGTTGTGGGTCATTCTCCCCCAATGCCAAACAAGATGTTTTTCTGCCAAAGTTGGGTCATCATCTCCGACTTCCCACTCGGCAGCAATGGAGACTTGGGCACTACCCACTCATCGCCGCACGAGGTAAGTCCACTTTCCCCTTCTTTTTAGCCAGATGAAATTCTAGGATTTTCTTGTCCCATAAAATAAAATGTTCTACCATAGGTGTTCTTGATTTTTTAATTATTTGCTTATCTTTGATTCCCTTTGATAATCATGTTGATCTATTTGATAATTACAATTAAGTCTTTGATAAAATGGTGTATGTTGAGTGATTTTTGTATTGGGTAATTAGGAATTCATGGCCAATTGATTACACAACTTCAACTCATTCCTTTTGAGCTCCAACTCTTTGATAAAATGCCCCAATGAATTTTTTTTTTTTTTTTCCATTTTAAAAAATTTGGGTATGGTCTTTTCATGAAACTTGCCTATTTCTAGATCATGCTAGAAGTTATATTTTTTGCTTAGGTATGATCAAGATTAGTGGTATGATCATTTTGGCACCTACGTATACATGCACTACAATGTGCAAAGTGAATCTGAGATATATGTGGTGAGAACAACATTTGGTTAGATGATTTTGTGTTTGTTGTTTGGGCTTATTTTGATGTTAAAGAGATGGTAAATGTGTGATTGGTGGCTATTTATTATTGTATTTCGAAGTGTTCTTTATATTTATGGATGTAGTATTTTCGCCCATCCATAATTATTGCCATTTGGACGTGAGGGAGACTTAGTTAACCTCTCTTATGTTGCTTGGAATTTGATTTTGTAGCAGTTAACCTCTCTTTAAAATTATCAACCTATATAATTCTCTTTGTTTGACTACGGTTGGTGACTTTGGAGTAACAACCATATGGTTTAATTATATACCATTTTGTTCTACCAAAAAAAGAATTTAGTTAAGTTGCCTTTCTTTGTCACAGGGATTATACAAAGCTATTGATTGACTCTCATTGCTAGGCTACAGAATTTAAACTGAGGGTGATATAAAGGAAATTCTCAAATCCTTATGGGACTGTAGTGATGTCCAACCTATGTGGAATAAACTGTTCATCTGGGTTAGATGTGATTTCCCAGCCTTAAATTCCTTTTCAGACTTGGTTGAGCTGGTTGGGCAACAAAAGCAAAAATTGAACCTGTTTGCAATAGTAGCCTGTTATGTTTTGTAGCGAAGAAATAAATTGAGAGCAAATGAATCAATTATCCCTCTTTAAGACACTTTGATCTCGGCAGCTCAACTCCTGACAGATTTCCAAAAGAGAAGACTAGTCATTCCATCTTGAAGCCTGATGTCCCATTCTGCTCCTGGTATTGGAGTGTATCAAGACAAAGACTTGGGCAAAGAGGCAGAATGCCATAACAGTGCATTGGAAGAGTTCAAGCCAAGACTAGTTTTCTGTAGTTTTAGGATTAGTTTTTAATTGTTAGCTGTGATTTATATACATGTGTAATGATCTGATTTTTTGTAAAGACTAATTCCACATTAATTCACTTTTGAACTAGTCTACAATCATTCAAACGTGGGGTTACATCACCTCTTGATTTGATGCTTGAAATTTGTGGCATTTTATTTATCCAAACTTTTAAAATGCTTAGGTGAATACTTGAAAAGTGGCTAATGTGTATTTTTGTTAGAAACAATTGTTTGGAGTCTTTGGACAGCACAAGGTAGTTTTACTAGAGAAATCATTGGAATTTTAGGATTATTGAGATGCCTACTTGAGTAGGTGAGCTGAGGGCTTTCTATGATCTCTATAAGATTGGTCCACTGGATTCAAGAGTGTTTTTATTCTTCTTGTATGGACTTCATTGACTACCTTTGATTGTATTCGAGAATTCTTTTGTATACATCATGGATGCTTATGCCTCTACTTTTATCAATAAAAGTTGCCTATTACTTTTCAAAAATAACTTGACATAGATTCTTGGAATTTACACACTATTGTACCGAGAAAATTGCTGAATTAGCAATTGTAACTTCTATAACAAGCATATATTAAATTAGCATATATTAAATTGTAACTTCAAGTAGCATTACCTAACATAAGAGGATTTAGAGGCAGTAAAGTGCAGTGCAGCGCAGCTATACTAATGCAGTGCAGAAATAGAAAGGTGCAGTGCAGTGCAGCTATACTAATGTAGTGCAGAAATAGAACAGTGTAGTAAAGTGTTGTAAACAGTGCAATAAATATTGTAGAACTACTAATGCAGTACAGTAAATAGAACAATGCAATAAAGTGCTGTAAACAGTGCAGTAAACAGTGTAGAACCACTAATGTAGGAACTTAAAAGCAGCTATACTACCTGTTATTTAGAACCACAAACAAAGATAGATCATCCTTAAGAAACTATTATTAAAAAAGCAAACACAAAGCTGCAAGTACCCCTTCAAAACAAGAGGTGAATAGTAAAATATCTAAAAAAAGAAAAAGAAAAAGAAAGTCATATGTCCTTAAATAACAGTATTCCAACACAGGTCCTTACAAACACATTGTTAATGATACCATGATTGTGGCATCGGAGGTATGACACACTTTTTGGGCTAATGATACCATGATTGTGGTTGTTGTCAAATCCTTTCACAACCCATTTCTGCAACTTCTTATTCTTCATGACCCTAAGCATTGCTCCACATCCAGTTCTAAGACTTGAGCAACTTCTACAGGCCTTGTTTTCATCATCTCTGCTCAAACCACTGTCTATTGCATTTTTTGTTTTGCGCTGCCCTTCACTACAACATACATAAATACGACTTGTTACATTATCACTTTTGGGTGCTTTTTTACTTGTACGGATACGGATTTCAAAACCTTCCTTTTTGGAAAATTCTTTGTAAAAAGTTTCAACATCATCAAGGGAGTCAAATTGCATTCCGACATATGGCTTAGATTTCAACTCACAATCACCAAAATCTTTAAGCGATAACTCTTGCTCTGATGGTCTCGAATTGTTTGGGACATCATATAACTCTTCACATTCCATTTGCAATTTAGTAACTATAAGAACCAATACAAATAATGAACACAAATAAAAAATATGCAAACATTTTAAATAAAAATGTTTAAAATGACAAAGATATAAAAATGTACATAATCATAATCAAACACTCAAATTGACTTGAAGTTGTAAATAATGACAAAGATATAAAAATGTACATAATCATAACCAAACACTGAAATTGACACTCAAATTCAATTTCAACTTTGAAAACATGAGATTTTTTAAATGATAAAAAAAAAAAAATATTCCATCAGTCTAATTATTGATTTGGAACAAAAAAAAAAAAAAAAGCTCTCTATTTGGGTTTTGGATTTGATTTTGACACTATCAATTCACCTAATTTTCTTTAACTAGTTGATGGTGGCTCATTGCTTTCAACTTGTTCACCTTTTGACTCCTCACTGCTTGATATTTAAAAATTATTTAGTGAAAATAAGAAAAAGAAAAAAAGAAAAAGATAGTATATGTATAGAGCCAAATCCTCTTTTTTAAATTATTTTCAAAGATAGTTTCAACTTATAGCTTCCGTTTTTTTATGATAATTTTTTTTTATTAGACTAAGACACCAATTGGTTTTTTGTATAAGCTGGGATCGAATCCTAAATATTTTATTTGATGATAAGAAATTGGTTTAAATGAAATTTATTTCAAAATTTGAGGTTGAAATGAAACTTACTTATAAAGCTTAAATGAAATATTTTAAAGAATTTGAAATTTAAATGACACATACTGATTTTTTTTTAATAATAGTATCATAATATTGATCATGAAAAAAAAAAGAGATCAAGAATTTAAAATTTGTAATTTTAATGTAAATTCGTTAGGCATTACTATTTTACTATCAAATTACAAAAAAAAAAAAAAAACTATAAATTGTAAAATTTGTGTGCACTATGCAACAACAACAAGACGTGGTCATTTTGTTTTGTAAATAAAACACTGCATTTACCCCCAAAAAAATATGCATATATATATATATATATATATCTGAACACTGTATGCCAAGCCACAGCCATGTGAGAGTAATCTCGAATCAACACGCTGAAGCGGTGCCATAAATCACGACTTCCACTCTTTTGCCTTCTGCCTTCTTCATAAAATGCTAGTGCCGCAACAACTTATAATTTTTGCCACAACTTTCTTAGCTCGTCCATGCGACAAGTCGTGATTAGCCCAACTCACTCACGCACGACAAATCTTGATTAGCTAAGAAAGGGTAATTGGGCCGTGTGGGTCGATGACTCCAAAACTCACAACTCGTAATATAGAAAATTTTGACAAAAGTAATGTCATTTAGTGTTACATTGGATAGCAACGCGTTTGTGTTTATGTTGGCGGTTACGTTTTTTGTGTGGATCTCGTGCACTGTTCATAAGACCTGTAAGTACGGATTTTAGCAAATTTTTCTTTAAAATTTGGTCTTACCGCACTATTCACATATTTAAAAATTATTTTATTATGATATTTTTAGTTTTTAATTTTCAATAATAAGCAGTATCCAAATAGACCCGATGTTAGCATTGTTGCTTTGAAGACAACTGCGACCACTAATACAAAAAGTCAAAGGAAACCAAAAGATAAGAACACACTCATTAAATATAATCATTCTTTTCACAAAGGCGAAACTTCTCAGAAATCAAAATCTTGAATTCTATATTGTTTTTTAGATATCACCGCCCCAACTTCAAACGATTACCATCTGTATCTATCTATCTTCATCACTATATTATATAACTTTCTGACCTATATTTCACCGTTATATGTATCCTTTTTCTGCAACAAATTATTCATTCTCACGTATATACTTAATATCTCATATCAATGGCGTACTCAAACAGACACAACAACAACAATTCTCAGTCTTATGCTCCTTCTGCACCATCCTTTCCTGGAGAACAATCACAATATACTTCTGCAGCAGCGGCTGCTCCAAATTACTATGCCCACCACTCCCAATCCTATCCTCATTGGACTACTACTACTTCTTCCTCCAATTCTGCTAATGGCTCATATGGGCAACAGTACCCCCCATCATCATCATCATCAGAATTTCCAGCTGGGACACACCCAGATGTGATAAGAAGCTTTCAGATGGTGGATAGGGATAGGAGTGGTTTTATTGATGAGAATGAGTTGCAGCAAGCTCTTTCTTCTACCTGCAACAGGTTCTCTCTTAGGACCATTCGGCTGCTCATCTTTCTCTTCAAGAATCCCAATGCTCCTCTAACAATTGGTCAGTTTCTCTTTCTTTTTCTTGGATTTGATTAAAAGATAAATATGGGGTTGGAGTTTGAATTAATGCAATTCATATCTTCATTTTCTTTGGTATCAAGAACATCTTCAATTCTTGTTCTTTTCTTTTGCTGGGTTTTAATTTTCTCAGCTGCCAAACGTGTTCGTTTGAACATAATTAATCGAGCACGTTCATTTTACCTGTTTACAATTATGAATTATGTGGGCGTTAGTTGATTTTCAAAGGAGTTTGTGTGATTCAAATATACAACAGTGGGTAAAGTACTATAGTTTCAAATTAGATTCTGACTTTACTTTATCAAATTTAGCTTTCCACACTATTTTCTTTGCCCAGTCAGGTTTTTCTTTTTGCTTTATGGCTCATTTGATTATGTACATTTCTTTTTTTTAAAAAATATTTATTTATTAAAGCTCAGTCTATTTTGATGGAAAATTGTATGTAAAGGTAGTTTTCTATATTTTCCTGTTTGGTAGTATCATTAAAAAAAAGTCAAAATATAACTATTTATGATCAATTGGAAAACCCTATAAAAAATGACTTATTTTCTAGAAGTTGTTTTCTTCTAAATTTTTTTAGAAAAAAAAAAAATTCTTTCTCATGCCAAACTAAATATGGAAAACTAAAAGATAATTTTTCAACTTATTTTTAAGGTCACTATCAAATATAGAAAAATGATATAGTTTTCCAAAAAATATTTTTTAGAAAATGAATCATTTTTCAGAAAATATTAATGTTGAAATAAACTAAATGTAAAAATAACTATACTTTAACCAACTTTTAACAAATAAGCAAAAAGCTTTTAACAAAAAGGCAAAATCTTTAAGCAAGAAATTGCATCTGGCAAATATTTTGGTCTTATTGCAGTTACTGATTTGGGGTACACTAAATTGCTGTTACAGGGCCCAAAGAGTAAGCTGCGCTATGGAGTTGTCTTGGTCAATGGCAAGTGAGCAATCTTATCCCATTTCTTTCATTTTACGTAACAACTTGAAAAAAAAAAATCAATTACATGGTCTTTGTATTAGAAACCTACAAATTCCTTTTTGGTTCATGAAAACAGTGGTTAAATAAGGACAACACTTCACTTGCCTCTCAGTTGCAATTCTAGCCATTTCCTCTCTTTTTCTTTTGTTCTTTTTGACAATCTAAACTATTTAGGCAGTGAAGCGAATCAATTTTCCTTTGCATTAATGGGATATATGGTGACAACAGTTGGCTAGATTCTCCATCCAGCTCATTTAATGAAATACTACAATGATATAGTACAAATTACTAGAAGAAGTCAATAGATTCTATGTAAAAATGTCGTACCCAGCACACAAAAACATACATTTTTGTGGGGTCTAGAAGACATTATGGTAGGCTGCCTTATCTCTAATTTTGTTAGAAGAGGTTGATTACTAGGCTTCATGTTTATTTAGCTATCATTTTTTGTGAAAGACACTTGCTGTCACACCAAGGCAATAGATTCTATATACAACTTAAAATTTAAGTGTGTATCTTATTGAAATTTCCTTGCTATGTAACGTACATGACTTCCTATTCAATTTCACCCCCATTAATGTCTCTGCTCTTACAACATGGTCAGAGACATTCATTTTGACAAGCACTGTAATGCTGATCACGTAGAGAACATTTTGTCCAACCAATTACATTTTTTTTTTTTTTTTTTTTTAATATTGCCTGATGCATGCATGTCAAATTGAACTATTGGACTCGCACTTGCAGGCCATTTTTGAGATATATGATAAGGATTGAAGTGGCAAAATTGACTTATTTGAGCTGAGAGATGCTCTCTATGGTATTGGCTATGCAATCCCAGCTTCTGTTCTCCAACTACTTTTTTTTTTTAGGAACAAGATCAATCTTTTATTTAAAAAAACTAAGGAAGATCAGCAATAACAAAATGAAAAATATCTGGTGGAACATCCTCCATCCATACTAACAAAGGAAAACACAACCTAGTTCTCCTGGCTAAGGTATGAGTAACTGAATTGTCCTACCTCCTAGTATGATAGAAGGAATGAGTTCTAAGAGAACTCACAATAGACAGTGTGTCTTTGATAATATGCCCAATACTTGAGTGAGGAGATGATTCAGTTGTGAGTGCCTTCAAGACAAGCTCTGAATCCCCTTCAAGAACCGTATACTGTAAGCCAAGTTCCACAACAAATTGAGCTGCCCGACGAGCTGCCAACGCCTCCAACACCTCTATCAAAGACAGAAGAGGGATTATCTCCAACAGAGCTGCTAAAACTTCACTGCTGTCAAGCCTTACCACCACTCCAATCCTTGCTTCACCTGTTTCATTGAAAGTAGCCCCATCATAGTTGGTTTTGATGTCACCACAAGCTGGAGGTTTCCACTTAATTGCTTTTGGCCGAGCTTTGTCTATGGAATACTGAGGTCGATGCTAAAACTCAGAGAGAAAAGAGCTGGCTTGTTTGTAGATTTTTTCGACAGGTAAGCAGGTTTCTTTCAACATCAGCTTGTTCCTGCTATACCACACAAACCAGGCCAATGTGGCAAACAAATCCAACCTCCGTGAATGCTGATCCACCAACTCGACTAAATCCTTGAAAGAAAGAACACTAGGATAGTCTTTAACAACCCAACTGAAAGCTGAATCCCAGACTTGACAAAGAGAAGGGCATTCCCAAATGGCATGTAGCGTGGATTCTTGGACTCCTGTGCACAAGCTGCAATCCGTGATTTCCAGGGTTTTCCTTTTGTGGGTAAAGCAGCAGAGCATGCCCTGCAGAGAAAGATTCTGACCTTGTGGGGCACTTTGAGTTTCCAAATCCGAGCCCAGAAATTTTTTGTTGCTGCCACATCTGAGCTGGAAGCTGTCTCTGCACTGGCTTCTTCACAAAGCAACTGATAACCTGTTTTGACCGTGTACTCACCTCCTCTGTGATGAGGCCAAGTCACGCAATCATCCTCGTTGCACATATTGGTATATCTTTGATACATTGTGCATCAAAGGGGAGAAAACATTGATCAACCAAGTAGTTATTCCACCCTCCCAATTACTAATCTGTTCCCCAACTACTGGTTTCCAAGTATGATGATGGAAGTGGCAGGAGGGTGGAACTTAATTTTGACAGTTTTGTTGAGTAAGTATTATAACTAGGATACTGTATCACATTCATCATCATTTTTATTTTTTGTTGCTGAGATTGCTATGCGATTATATTTCTAATGATATGTTTTGTTGGACATGCAGATGTGGGTTGATTGTGAAGCTGAGACTGCAAAGTCCTCTGGAGTCTAATCCTTAAAATTTTCCTTCATCCCTTCGCTTCCTGTTGTTACTTTCCCTGTCAAATTAAATATACTGGACAAATATAATCTGAAATAGAAAACTGTCAGCCTTGTTTGATGAGATTTCATGTACATCCATCTAATGGCTTATGTGACTGTGATTTCAGGGTTTGACAGACAAATTTAAGGAGAAGGATAGGCAGTATACCGGTTCAGCAACACTTTCTTATGACATATTAATGTCTACGGCCATTCCTTTTCTTGTATCTTATAATTAACTTGATGTGATGCTAATCGTTTTTGTGATCCTGATTTATATGATTGTTTCGAACCAATTCTTTTGAGGTGGGCAAGCCGCAAGAGCTTGTAGATTAAAAGTGAGTTTTGTAAAGCATTTTCTTGGTATACTTTCCCCTAAGATCAGAAGTGACTATGCACTTAAGATTGACCATATCCCTCCTAGATGGAGAAAAAATGCATCTAGCCCAAAATAGAAGCAAGACAAACCAGAATAAAATTCAACCAGATATCAGCCTAAGCAGATAACAAAAGCTCTTTGGGTGTCTTCATGCTGCAAACCTTCTTGATAGGACCTCCTAGAAAATATAGAATGTTAACAACATTTCACTTCTCAAATCCATCCAGGCCCGTCGGTGTATTTTCTAATAACTGAATAACATTTACTTGCATAATGTTTTAACTATTCCCTCTATCTATCCTCCATTTAGTTTAAGGGAGCTATCTCTTTAGAAAATTGTGGGCTTTTTTTTTTTTTTTTTTTTTCTCCGAAAAGAAAACATAAGAAGAGAAGAGAGGGAACAAACCAATACAAGAGAAGTATTAGTTGATGAATAGCTCAGCACAAAGTCAAGAAACTCTCATGTCCCAACATTACCTCTGATTATCTAACAACATTGAAAACTATCCTTTGAGTTAGACCAGAACCCTTCTTCGCCTTCTAAGAATTCTCATTTTTCTCTTTTCTCTGTAAAGAGCATGGTGACAGAGAGAAGAATCTGCACTTAATCGGTCCATCACTGACTCAAGCATTCTCTCACTTAAACGAAGAGAAGAATTTGAATTTGTAAAATATCTAAAAATCGTAGAAAAAAGATGGTCCACCAGCCCATCATCTCCTTAACACAGAAAATCTATTGCAAGTGCACCAATGACCAGCCTCAACCAAAAAGGTTCATCTCCATTGGACATTGTATTAAGTTTCAGTCCTCACAAGGAAATCTACCATTAAAACCCCTTTTCCTCCATACTACCTACAAACTAGAAAGTATGATTTTACCAAAAAGAACAGAAAGGCATACACTTTCATATCTTCTTAAAACTTATCAAAAGAGATTAGAGAGTTGAATAGGATTTTCATTATATTTGTCACTAGACGTTTGAATAATGCTCATATATATATATATATATATATAGGTTCTAAATTCAGCCAATAAACCTATGAATGAAAATGGAGATGGGTGATAGAGATTTAAAACTCAATTTCTTCGAGCACATCATCAGCATTGATAGTCTGCCGACATGTCTTCACCATCATTGGACAGCTTTTCCTTCGCCACGCGCTGCACGACTGTTCTGGGCAGCTCCTCCGCCTCCTATATCAATTTTGCTCTCCATCTCTGATTCTTTTCTTTTATTCTATTTTTATTATTTCTAATACTTTTCTGGGTTTTGTTGGCTTCCTTTCCCGCCATTGGCTTCTTGTGTTGGGCTTGGTAAGAGCATCCACAGCAGTGGTGCTATATAGGTATAATGCTATTTTTTTAGCTCTCAACCACAAAAAACATCACGCAGCAGTGGAGTTAAATCTAAAAAATTTAGCTTCTCAGCTATAGTGCACATTTATCTTTAGATGTGCACTGTAACTCACATCTAAAACAAAATATTTTTTTATTACACTCTCTCTCTTCTCTCATTAAATATATATTTCCCATTCTCTTTCTCTCTCCGGCTTCTCTTCTTTCTTCTTTCTTCCTCCACTTTCCTCATCTTCTCTCTTCCTCCTCCACCGCCAGCCCGGTCTCACAGCCCAGCCGCTAGCCTAGCTTCAACCCATCACCGGCGCCAACCCATCTCTCCGATCTCCCCACCCTTTCCGCCAAAAAACCCATCTCGCCGATCAGACCCAAGCTTTGGATTTTGTGGGTTTCATTCGTCGATCCAAGCTCTGGTTTTCATCATTGAAGCCGCCGCTTTCTTCCTCCACCCAATGCTTTGGTTTTTCATCGATCCGCCGATCTCCCCACCCTTTTCGCCAAAAAACCCATCTCACCGATCAGATCCAAGCTTTGGATTTCGTGGGTTTCATTCGTCGATCCAAGCTCTGGGTTTCATCATTGAAGCCGCCGCTTTCTTCCTCCGCCCAATGCTTTGGTTTTCCGTCGATCCAAGCTTTGGGGTTTTTTTTTTTTTTTTTTTTTTTTTTTTTTTTGCATTGCTTGAATTTGATTGCCGTGGTGTGGGTGTTGCCTGGTGGGTCGGGTGGGTGTGGGCTTGGTTGATTTTTTTTTCTTTGTTATGGGTTGTGGTGGTGGTGGTGGTGGTTGTGGGTGTGGCTGATGGTAGAGTGGGTTTGTTTTGTGGTGCTGTGTTGGCGGTGGTTGTGCCGTGCTTTGTGGTGCTGTGGGTTTTTTTTTCCTCTGCTGTGGACTGCTAGTAGTGGTGGTGGTGGTGGTGGTGGGTGTGGTTGTGGCTGAAGGTAGAGTGGTTGTGATTTTGGCTTTGGTTGTTATTTTTGGGTTGTAGGATATATTATTTTATTGTGGTGATTATATTATTTTATTGTGATGTGTATATTATTTTATTGTGTTAAAAGCTAAAATAGATCCACTGCTGCAGCATGAGTGTAGGTAAAATAGATAAAATGACTTATTGTATAGCTAAATAGCTAAAATTTTGCCTCCACTGCTGTGAATGCTCTAAGTTGTTAATAATAGCTTAGGTAAAGGCCATTTTTATAAAATGAGCCAATTTTTTTATATGGTTTGATAACCGAGTCCAAATCTTTTGTTCCACTTTTCTTACTTCACTCTATACTCTACTAATAAATATCTGTCACGTGTTCACCTAATTAATTAAATACTATCATTATTAACTTATTAATACTATGTTATTAATTAATAGTAGTATTTAATTAATTAGGTAAACACGTGGCAAGTATTTATTGGTAGAGTATAGAGTGGAGCAAGAAAAGTGTGACAGAAGATAACTTGCTACTAATTATTCTTCTACTTTTGCTTCACATAAATCAAAAGCTAATCTCTCACATTCTTCTAGTGAAATGAATTAGAAAAATGATAAACCTTAAAGGTTGATGCCACGTATGAAATGGTCAATTTATTGTGTTAGTAGCATTATTATGAGGCTTTAGGCCCCCACACTAAAGGGAGTCTTATTTTCTCAGTACCATTGATAAAGATATATCAATAATGTTTTTATTTTTTAAAATTTTGTGGGATCTATAATGCCTTTGGACAGTCTTTAACAGATGATTTAAGCATTGTATGATTTAATTTTAACTAATCAAAGATTAAAAAGGACGCACACTTTAATTTCAAAAAAGGGAAAGGATAGACACTTTTGAAAGGTAAATACTTCAAAATGGGTTTTATCAAAGTAAAAAAAGGATTTGGAAGAGGGTAAAAAAAAGAAGTAATTACATTTTATTACCTTAAACTATATTCTCCGTTTACACTTACCACCTTAAAATTTTAGAATGCACAATTATTACCCTAAATTATAACTTGTGTTTCACTTTGCACCTTACCATCAATTGGGCAGTTAACTTGGAAGGAAAAACATGTCACGCATCACTAATATGACCCTTTATCACACAAATATTTTGATTCCCCCAATGTATGGTAAAGGATGGCAAGTTTGTGTCTAGCCATTTTCTTGAATTGTGCTGCATAATTTAATAGTATGGAGGATGTAACTGGATTTAAATATTGAATAAAATAAGATGAGAAGAAAAAAGAGTAAAAGTAAAATCTATAACAACAAACATCAAATTATCCAAATCATTCTATGTAATATAATAACATTATATTATTATATACTAAATGTATAATGCAGTAGGATAATATTTAATCAAAGAGAATATAAAAGATAACAACTTAAAACACAAAACTAAATTGCATCAACCCAAAGTAGAATTCTAATTAACAAAAAAATTCATCAACCTAAAGAATTGATGCAATAAAAATAAAAATAAAAAATCAAACAAAAAATGAAAAACAAATTGAGAGAGAGAGACAAGTAACCTTTTTTATGTGAGAAAACTATGCATAGAATGAAAAAGAAAATGTCAAATTTATAGTAAGATGTTGGGTGATTTAGATATTGTCAAAAAGGCAATTGAAAGGCTTAGATGTTTGTTATGAGAACTAACAAACAATCCAAATACCATCTAGAGTCACAAAACTAACAAGCCAAATAACATTCATCATAAAACATCTTTATGTTCTTTAAGTATCAACTTAAGAATGAATAATTCTGATGATAAGTCTAGGAAATTAAATTATGAGAATAAGCAAAAAAAAAAAAAAAAAAAAAAAAAAAGTATCAACTTAAGAATGAATAATTCTGATGATAAGTCTAGGAAATTAAATTATGAGAATAAAAAAAAAAAAAAAAAAAAAAAAAAAAATCACAATTGACTATTTAGGCATCACACTAGGAAGGTCTAATTGCACTAGAATGAGGCCAGTAATAAACTTTTCAATTGTACTCCACCTTACTTTTGACAATTTAACCTTCCATTATTGTATTGATAATTGCAATTGGGATAGCCAATTTTTGATCAGTAATATAATTTAATGTGAATTGCTACATTGTAGATCCAAAAGCTTTCCCAAATGCCTAAAAGTTGCTGAGGATGGGACAAAGAGAAAGCTCATGGCATTTAGGAAAAAAGAAAACAATATTGGGAATTTTTAGTTTAAATTATTTGGTTTATGACATTGTCTATAACTATTTTATGTGGTTTATAACATTGTCAAGAACTATTTTATGTATTTTATGATATCTGAATATTGAAAAGGTAATCTGAAAAATCAGTATATTCATATTAGTTTAATGGATTTGTCACATGACCTATGAGCAAGGTTTTAGTAAGTTCAAGTTCACTAATAAGCTTGTGTAATATTTGATAGAGAGTGCATCCTTTATTATTGGTTTTGGTATACTAAACTTTGGCTGAAACAAAAAGACTTAGTTTATGCAGCACAACAAAGGTTCACTATTATATGCTTGAAAAAAAATTGATGATTATTGAATTTTTTTTTATGGGTGATTATTAAAGCTTAATTTTGCTCACCGGAGGCCCTAGATGTAGTCAACTAATTTTGATCATTTCACTTTCCTATGATGAAATAAAGATACCGCAAAACTTTGGGACTAAGGTTTGGTTGTTGTTGCATGATGAAACAAAGATACGGCTTGGTTACTTATGGAAACATATATTAAAGGAGGAAAAAGATTGTTACAGGCACTATATGTAAGGTTAAGGAATTATAAAGCCATCATGTAGAAATGTGGTTGCTGATATATGACATATATATTTGCAGATGCATGCTGTTAGGTTCTAAAGATTTAGAATTTTATGTATTTAGAACTCTAATTTGTATTGTTGGCAAACCATGATCAAAACAAGTTGTTTAGTCTTGTTTAGGCTTGCTCAAAGTTGGGTCTTTAATGTAAAGTTGGAATCGAGAGGCTGTAGATGCATTTGTGCATTTCGGCTTGGCTCGATCGATCGAAGGAAAGGCTTGATCGATCAAATCTCGGGTAGAATGTTTTTCTGCAGAATTTTCCAGCTCAGCCCTAACTCATTAAACGTTTTGGGTTTTTTATTTTTACCCTAGGTATATAAAGAAAAACTCTAGCCATGTTTTTAAAGTTGCTCCAGTTGTATTGTTGCTCATACTTTGCTGTTTTGTGTAAATCTCTTGTGAGATCCAAAGGAGCTTTCCTTTACACAAAGTTTAGGGTTTTCAAGGTAGAGATTACTTCAACATCTTGATGATCAACTTGGTTGCTACCATTGAAGCTTAAAGAATATCAAGCGTGAGTGCTTGTAGCTGATTGGAGAATCCAAGAAAGAAGGAGTTATGGATTCGGAGCTTGCACGTGGTTATGTCAGTAAATTCTACTGGTGGGTAGCATTAGGAAGTCAAGCGGAGAGCTTGTAAGTCCTTTTGTATGAATTTCGATTCTTTCATAGTGGATTCAGGTTTACCTTGAGGATAGCTAGGTCAAATCCTCCCCAGGTTTTTACGTGTGGTTTCCTGGGTGATCATATTATTGTGTCTTTTATATTTCCACTGCTTTATACTTTTGATATGATTGTATGTTTGTGATAACCTAGAATTGCTTAAATTGACTAAGTTAATCACTTGGCTAATTAACTAGGTTAATCTTGTTGTTTTAAGGGGTCTAAAACAGTTCATATGCAATAGCAGTGTTCCCACACAAGGGCATGGGCAGTATGCCATATCCACTTATGTTCAATGTTCTTTAAGGAGACTATTTTAATTTGTTGGCTCGACTGACATATATATCAATATCCAACCTTTTCCCACCAACTGTATTGAACTTTTTGATTGCAATTCATGTTAATACTCGCTCCACAAGTGATATAAATATATGTCTGGTCTAAAGAGGAAATAAAATTAAAAGGCCTATTTTCTTGTGTGCCTCTAAAATGTGGTAGATAAGTATGACAATAATTTTCTTATTAATACTTCTTTTGAGTTTTTGACAAGGTCAAATTTTCCAACTGATTTGTAATTCAGCATTATCTTACAACAAAGAGTGTAAAATATATTTTTACTTCGAATACTTCGAGTATTTTTACTTTGTACTGAAGAGTGATTTTAAATTTTCATTACCTTCTAAAGAGTTTTTTTATTATCAACCCTCATAAAGAATGAGAAACAAGTAGAATTTCATTATCAGAATATAAATGAAAGAGCCCTTTTTTTTTTTTTAATATCCAAGTTGATTGGTGATCCTATTTTATAAATTTACTGCCATATCAAGGATGCCCAAATTTTTTTTAATGGCTTAATTGTTCGGTCCAATGTTTCCAATTTTTTTTTTTTTTTTTTTTTTAATTTCAACCTAGTGTGAAAAAAAAAAGAGAAAAGAGTTAAAATGATACAATACAATGAATGAACTATTGCAAAGTGACCATAACAAACCAGGTTCAGTTTTGGCATGGTTCAAAAGTAAAGTCTGCTTAGCAATAGTGAACCTCAAGACTCATGATTAACGTAAAGCAATCCATAATGACATACAAATAATTCCACATCCAATAACTAACCTAGTCTCTTTCACATCATGCTAAGAGCATTCTCATTAAGCCTCCTAAATGCTATAAATGCTATTTTTTAGCATCTGAACCCCCAAAAACCAACTCCATCAAAACTCTTATATGGTATAAAATTTACAATCTTGCTACAGTGCACTCTCATTTTTGAGAGCGCACTGTAGCAGTATTGTATAATATTTTATTGATTTTAATTCTCTCTCTCCTCAGACTCTCATACTCTCCCCAAACTCTTAGACTCTCCCTCTCGTTCTCTGGTGCCCTTCCCTTTTCATCACGATGCCTCTGTTCTGATGAGCATTTGATCTCCGTTAAGCTTCAATGGTTTGTCGTCGACGATTATGGTCATGATTTGGTGGGTTTTGTGGGTCTGATTTGGTGGGTATCGATGGTGCTTGGCGACGGTTTTGATGGGGTTGAGCTCGGGGTGGTGGGTTTTGGCTGGGGTTGAGAATGAGGTGGGTGGGTGGTGGTGGGTTTTGGTTGGGGTTAAGATTGGGGTGGGTGGGTGGTGGGTTTTCTAGTGGCAGCGATGGAGGTTTTGTGGTGGGTTTTCTGCTGTGGTTTGTGGTAGTGGTTTTGGTTTGGCGTGGGGCGTGGGTCACCGATCTTGGGTTTGTGTGTGTGATGGGTTTTGGTTGCTACAATGGTGGTGCTATGACTTGTCACGGTGGTGCTATGACTTGTGGTGGTGGTGGCTGTGGTGGGTTGTGGTTGCTACAATAGTGGTTATGGCAAGTGGAGCGGTGGTGGGGGTGGTGGAGGAGGGGGTTGGTTGGTTGCTATAGTTTTGTGTAGTTGTTTTATTATTATTTTAATGAGTAGTTTATATCATTTAAATGAAATGGTAAAAAATATAGAATCTTTGATGTTTGGTGTATTATAAAATGAGTTGTTAAAAGCTAAAATTTTGAGTTTTGAGGTGGTATATGCTAAAAATTTTACTCACCTTGATAAGAATGCTCTACGAGCATTCGTACCCGGTCTTGTATATGCCATATCTTGCAATATTTTAGCATAAAATCATTAAAATGATGCAACACCCGAACTGCCAATTGTAAAAAATTTTACAATAATGCTACAGTACCATTGTAAATGTACAATGCTACTGTAGCAAGATTGTATAATAAAAATTATTATTTTATTATCTGATTCTTCTTTCTTAATTCTTTTCTCATTATTTTATTTCACTCTCTTTCTTCCTCTTCTCTCTTGTTTTACTCTCTCCTCTTCTAACCCAAAACCCATGGTGGGCATGAACACCATCACCAAGCCACCATGGTCGGACCCATTGTCACAAGCCCCACCGCAAGCCACCTGACCAAGCCCAGTTGTTGTCCCCATCTTCTCTGTGGGTCATGGCTTTGTCACAGGTTGTGGGTGCATCAAGTCTAGCGTGGGTTATGGCTTTCTCAAGTCCGGCGTGGGTCGTGGCTCTCTCAAGTCAAGTCTAGCGTGTGTCATGATAGGTTAATTTTGGGTGGGTTCTAATGGGTTTTGAGGTGGAATCTGCTATGAGTTTTGATTTATTGATGGACTTTGGGATGGGTTTTGCCCTTTGGATTCAGATTTTGTGGATTTTAATTGTGTAAATTTGCTTTGAATTTTTTGTGGATTTTTGTGCATTTGTAGGTTCATGATGGTGGTGGTAAGGTGTTGCCATGGTAGTGGGGTGGGTTGTTTCCGTGGTGGTGGGGTGGGTTATGGGTTTGGTGAGTTCGTGGTTGAATGGCAATGATGCGTTTATGGGTTTGGGTGTTGTGTGTGTGTGTGTGTGTGGGTTTAGCTGTAGGTATGGTGGGATTGCTTGGTGGGTCTGATGGGGGTGGCACTGTGATATGGTGGATGTTGGTCTGACAATGGAACTGTGATTTGGTGGTTGTTGGTTGCTTAAGAGGAAGAGGAAGAAAATTAGAGAGAGAGACGGAAGAGGAGGAAGAGAGAGAAAATTAGAGAGTGGAGATTTTTTTTTTTTTTTGGTTATATATTTTAGTGGATAATATGGAGTATTATTTTAAAGAGTAGAATAGGAAAATAAAAGTTGGGATGATGAATGTATTGTAAAATGATATTATATAATTGATAAAGTAAATTTTTTTGGATGGTAAAATAAGATAGAATAGAATTCCCGGATGTGAATGCTTACAATATGGAGTATTACCTCAATCTTTCATATGCTACCCAAATTTCCACACTCAGATTCCAAACTCTCAGTCTAATAAGTCTTTTCCTTTCACTTTCTTCTTCTTTTTTTTTTTTTTTTTTTTTTTTAAACTAAACAGTCAAGATGGCTAAGTTGGCAACATGCCTACAAAATGTTTCCCCGTTTTTGTCTGCACTCACTAAGAGCATCCTCACCTGCTATTGTAAATGCCATATGTAAGGTGGGTTTGGCATTTTAAGCCCAAAAAACTTTAGCATTTGGGATTGTAAAAAGGGAGAATTGCAAAATTTTTTGAAATTGTGCTACAGTACAATTCTACCTTTAGAATTGTACTATAACACAATTATAAACCTAAATAATAATATTTAATTCTCTCTCTCCTATTTTTTATTAAACAAGTTAGAATTGGTTCTCTCTCTCTCTCTCGTTATTTCTCTGCTCTATTCCTGCTCTCTTCAGACCCAAAACTCATAGCCACCACACCACGGCAAGCCACCACTCCCGTTGCAGATCGACCTGGCTGACGGCAGCAACGTGGCTTGCGTTCTCTTTCTCTGGTTAACGACGGCAACATGGATCGGTGCGGTTGTGGGTTTGGGTTCGGCGTGGATCAGCAGGTTGGGTTTGCTGGATCGGTGCGACGTGGCTTGCGTTCTCTCTCTAGTTTGCTCTGATGGCTCTGATGAATGGGTTTGCTGGGTTTGCTGGGTTTTGAATGGGTTTTGCTGGGTTCAAACATTTTTTTTGAATGGGTTTGCTGGGTTTTGCTGGGTTCAACCATATTTTTTGAATGGGTTTGCTAGTGATGGCTTCGATAGGTTTGAATGGGTTTGACAAAGGTTTGAATCGGAGTTCCGATGGCTCCGATAGTGATTTTTTTAATGGGTTTGACCATGGGTTGTTGTTGTTTTTTTTTTTTTTTTTGGTGTTGACGATAGATTATGGGTTGTTGGTGGTGGTGGTGTCAGGTGTGTGTAGTGTAGTGGTGGGCTTGTGGTGATGGTGGTTTTGTATGGTAAATGAAAGTGATCGTGGGATATATTATTTTATTGTGTAAAAATATTATTTTAATGAGTTAATATACTAGTTGTATTGTAAAATAGTATAGTATAATTGATAAAGTAGTTTTTGGGATGGTAAAATAAAATGAGATAGCAAAATCGGCTCTGAATGCTCTAAGGCAGCAATTACATCTGATGGGGGATAATCAAAAAATACAAGATCATCTTGCAAATTACAACCCATTCTAGCAAGTGCATTAGCACTTCTATTTGCCTCCCTAAATACATGTTTTATTGTGCAGTGGGGAATCTTTTTCAGTAATAATCTGCAATCAAAAAGCAAGGAAGAATAAGCAGCAGTAGTAGAGTTTCCAGAACTAATAACATCTAATACAACTTTAGCATCAAGTTCCACTTCCAAATATTGGACACCAAGCTGAATGGCCAATTGTAGACCATCTCTTAGAGCCCAAAACTCTGCTATAATGCTTGTAGTTGACCCAATACTCCTTGGAAACCCCCTAACCCACTCACCAGCATTGTCCCTTATCAGTCCACCACCTCCAGCCCTTCTCGGATTGCCACAGGAAGCCCCATCTGTGTTCAATTTGAACCCGTTTGAAGGAGGCTTTTCCCAGCGCACCTGAATGCCAGCCAACCTCCTCTGTTTGTTTATTTTCCCCACACAATAATAAAATTCCATTGCCTGGCCTATGCACGTTTTGTACAGATTAATGATTTCACTTTCTTTCTTTAGAAGCAAATATCACATTAAATCAAATACCCCAAAATGCAATTCTTTCTACCCCATTCTTTACTCCACAATAACATCTTGACCCAATCACAATATCTCACTTTTACTTCACCACAGCGAACCCCAAAAAGAATAACAAAAAAAAAAAATGTCACATTCTATAACACTTCAGTGTGTGTTACACCTATTGGTACAACATTAGTTACACCATTTCACACGATACACCAGTCACAATATGCCAATTTAGCAGTAGTGAAATTTATATCATGTTGTGGAAACTTGCAATAATCCAAAAATATTTCGTTCCCTATCCGAAAAATAAAATAAAAAACAGGCTTAACCTTAACCCCTTATTGAAACCTTGACCCAGTTGCCCAAACGCGGTTAGACCTTATTGCATGGTGCAAAACCTCATAACCATATGCGCTTTCAGACGTAAAGTCAGAAACCTAAACAAGTCCAGGGCCGATACAAATCATAAATGAGTTGACGAGGTCTCAAGGAAATTTTTTCCCCCCTTGAATTGTAGTCACACACAAACACACACAAAATTCAACCACGGTAGAAATGAAACATCAGTGAAGTCAATTAAATAAATATGATGAAACAAAGATACCGCAACATCAACCAAAGGGGTATGCCAATCCACTTTTCAACATCGATTCTAAAAGAACACTAAATATCATGTGCCCTCCGAAAGGGAACACATCCGTGAGTCCCATACAGAAATTGCTTTCCTATTTTTTTTGGGTGTCTCAATATCATAGACTAAATATTGTGTGCTATTGGATGGTTTTGTAAGTAACCATCCAATGTTTATATGTGATTCTTTGACCAATAATTATTCCTCTAAAACAAGTCAATAGATGCAATATGTATGCGTGTCTTATTTAAATTTTCTTGCAAAGCCATGTGTTGTTTTAAAAGATTTATATTGCCATTGTTTTTTTTTTTTTTTTTTTTTCAAAACAAAACTAAATAAATGGCATTTCAGGACAATCCCTTACATATTTTTATAAGGATAAGTTACTTTTTAAACTTTAGAATTTTTAATATGTTTCATTTAAATTTTAAAGTGTCTAAAGATATTTCATTTAAATCTATTATCACATTTTTGTTTCCATGTTAACACCATTAAACATCACACCACTAATTGGTTTAAATGAAATTTATTTCAAAATTTGAGGTTGAAATGAAACTTACTTATAAACTTTAAATGAAATTTTTTAAAAGACTTTGAAATTTAAATGACACATATGATTTTTATTAATAATAGTATCATAATATTGATCATGAAAAAAAAAAAAAAAAAAAGAGAGTAAGCACAGTTTAAGTTAAAATAATAAGGGTAATGCTACAGCTATATAAGTAATCAAAATCAAGAATTTAAATGTAATTTCTTCAGACATTACTATTTTACTAGTACAGTATTATTTTTACTATCAAATTGTTAAAATAAAAAACTATAAATTGTAAAATTTCTGTGCACTATGCAACAACAACAACAAGACGTGGTCATTTTGTTTTGTAAATAAAACACGGCATTTACCCCCCCAAAAAAAAAAAAAACTGAACACTGTATGCTAAGCCGCAGCCATTCGAGAGTAATCTCGAATCAACACGCTGAAGCGGTGCCATACATCATGACTTCCACTCTTTTGCCTTTTGCCTTCTTCATAAAATGCTAGTACCGCAGCAATTTACTATTTTTGGCCCCAACTTTCTTAGCCCGCCCACGGGCCACGGGACAAGTTATAATTAGCCATAACTCCAAAACTCACAACTCGTTGCGTAGAAAATTGTGGTAACAGTAATGTCATTTATTGCAGCTGTAGCATTGTCGGTTTTGAAGACAACTACGATTACTAATACAAAAAGTCGAAGGAAACCAAAGGATAAGAACATACTCATTTAATATCATCATTCTTTTCACAAAGGCCAAACTTCTCAGAAACCAAAATCGCCGCCCCAACCTCAAACGTTTACTATCTGTATTTATCTATTTTCATTACTATATTATATAACTTTCTGACCTATATTTCACAGCTATATATATCCTTTTTCTGCAACAAGTTATTCATTACTCACGTATATACATAATTTCTCATATCAATGGCGTACTCAAACAGATACAACAACAACAACAATTCTCAGTCTTATGCTCCTTCTGCACCATCCTTTCCTGGAGAACAATCACAATATACTTCTGCAGCAGCGGCTGCTCCAAATTACTATGCCCACCACTCCCAATCCTATCCTTATGGGACTACTACTACTTCTTCTTCCTCCAATTCTGCTTATGGCTCATATGGGCAACAGTACCCCCCATCATCATCATCAGAATTTCCAGCTGGGACACACCCAGATGTTATAAGAAGCTTTCAGATGGTGGATAGGGATAGGAGTGGTTTTATTGATGAGAATGAGTTGCAGCAAGCTCTTTCTTCTACCTACAACAGGTTCTCTCTTAGGACCATTCGGCTGCTCATCTTTCTCTTCAAGAATCCCAATGCTCCTCTAACAATTGGTCAGTTTCTCTTTCTTTTTCTTGGATTTGATTGAAAGATAAATATGGGGTTTGAGTTTGAATTAATGCAATCCATATCTTCATTTTCTTTGGTATCAAGAACATCTTCAATTCTTGTTCTTTTCTTTTGCTGGGTTTTAATTTTCTCAGCCGCCAAACGTGTTTGTTTGAACATAATTAATCGAGCACGTTTATTTTACCTGTTTAAAATTATGAATTATGTGGGTGGGTGCTGATTTTCAAAGGAGTTTGTGTGATTCAAATACACAACAATGGGTGAAGTACTAAAGTTTCAAATTAGATTCTGACTTTACTTTATCAAATTTAGCTTTCCACACTATTTCTTTGCCCAGTTTTTATCTGACTGGTTTTTCTTTTGGCTTTACGGCTTATTTGATTATGTACATTTCTTTTTTTCAAAATTATTTATTAAAGCTCTGTTTATTTTGATGAAAACTTTGATGTGAAGATAGTTTTTTTTTTTTAAATTTTTTTTATGTTTTATTTTGTTTGGTAAATTGGTAGTATCAAAGGAAATAGGTAAAGAAAACTATCTATGATCAATAGAAATTCCTATTAAAAGTATAAATTATTTTTTAGAAATTATTTTTCACTACAATTTTTGTGAAAAACATCTCTATCTTATGATAAGCTAAATAAAGAATACTAAAAGATTATTTTTCAACTTATTTTTAAGGTCATTACCAAACATAGAAAAGTGATATAATTTTCTAGGAAATAATTTTCAGAAAATGAATTATTTTTCAGAAAAATGTTAACGTTGAAATAAATGGAACGTAAATAAGCAAAAGCTTTTAGCAAGAAATATTTTGGTCTTCTTGCGGTTACTGATTTGGGTACATTAATTTGCTGTTACAGGGCCAACAGAGTTTGCTGCACTATGGACTTGTCTTGGTCAATGGCAAGTGAGTAATCTTATCCCATTTCTTTCATTTTACGTAACAACTTTGAAAGAAATCAATTACGGTCTTTGTATTAGAAACCTGCAAATTCCTTTTTGGTTCATGAAAATAGTTGGTTAAATAAGGAAAACACTTCACTTAATTCTAGCCTTTTCCTTTCTTTTTCCTTAGTTCTTTATGACAATCTAAAATATTTAGGCAGTGAAGCGAATCAATTTTCCTTGGCATTAATGGTATATATGGTGACAACAGTTGGCTAGATTCCCCATCCAGCTCATTTAATGCAATACTACAATGATATACAAATTACTATAACAAGTCAATAGATTCTGCATAAATAGGTCATATCTAGCACACAAAACTCCTATTTTTATAGGGTTTAAAAGAGATAACGGTAGGCAGCCTTATCCTTAATTTTGTAAGAAGAGGTTGATTACTAAATTTGAACCCACGAGGTTGATTACTAAACTCGAACTCACGACCTGTCATTTTTTTGTGGAAGGCACTTGCTATCGCACTAAGGCAATAGATTCTATATACAACTTAAAATTTAAGCTATGTATCCTATTGAAAATTCCTTGCTATGTAATGTACATGATTTCGTCTTCATTTTCACCCACGTTAATGTCTCCGCTCTTACAACAAGGTCAGAGACGCACTCATTTTGACAAGCACTGTAATGCTGATCATGTAGAGAACGTTTTGTGCAACCAATTACTTTCTAGTTTTTTCTAATGACGTTACTTGATGCATGTCAAATTGAACTATGGGACTTGCACTTGCAGGCCATTTTTCAGAGATATGATAAAGATAGGAGTGGTAAAATTGACTTATTTGAGCTGAGAGATGCTCTCTATGGTATTGGCTATGCAGTCCCAGCTTCTATTCTCCAACTACTGGTTTCCAAGTATGATGATGGAAGCGGCAGGAGGGTGGAACTTAATTTTGACAGTTTTGTTGAGTAAGTCTTCTAACTAGGATACTGTATCACATTCATCATCAATTTTATTTTTTGTTGTTGAGATTGCTATGTGGTTATAATTCTGATGATATGTTTTATTGGACATGCAGATGTGGGTTGATTGTGAAGGTGAGACTGCAAATTCCTCTGAAAGTCTAAACTTCAAATTTCTCTTAATCCCTTAACTTCCTCTTGTTACTTACTTTAATCTGTCAAATTAAATATATTGGACAAATATAATCTGAAATAAAAAATTATCAGCCTTGTTTGATGAGATTTCATGTACATCCATCTAATGGCTTATGTGACTGTGATTTCAGGGTTTGACAGACAAATTTAAAGAGAAGGATACGCGGTATACCGGTTCAGCAACGCTTTCTTATGACACGTTCATGTCTATGGTCATTCCTTTTCTTGTATCTTATAATTAACTTGATGTGATGCTAGTCATTTTTGTGTTCTTGATTCATTTGATTGTTTGGAACCAATTCTTTTGAGGTGAGCAAGAGCTTGTAGAGTAAAAGTGAGTTTTGTTAAGCATTTTCTTTGTATACTTCTTAGAATTTTTGAGTAATGCAAAAAAGTAATCCTTCCTTTTGTATCTCATTACAACATTAGTGGGAAATCACACATGAATGCATCTTTTTACACCTTTTCTAGTATCTTATAGTTGATGAAGTCATGACAGTATAGGAACAAAATTTGGTCAAATTGAACTCTGCTGCATAGAGAAGAAGTTCCTTACTGCCTTTGCATCTGCACGTGAATAGTGATCTGACTCCAATCAGTGGATTTCATTGGCAATTTTCAAAGAATACCATACTAGTTTTACACACACAATATGATAAGAACAGACGCCGCGTAGTTTGACCTCCATAGCCACAATATGTGGACTAGAGCTGTCATCTTTGACTATTTAGGGGCGGTGATAGGTCGGCGATCTAATCGTCAAAAAGGTCAAACATTTAGGCGTGGGTCATATTTGTCTCCATTCGCTCAAAAATGCACAAATTATGTGAAGCCTAAAGCACTGAACTTAGCCCAGCCCAGCTTAGATAAAAGGTTTGGTAACTCTAGAGCACAAAGTCAGTTTTGAAGAATATGAACAAAGGACATAGGTTGAAAAATTATGTAATGACAAAAAATACATTTCTTAAAGATTATGCACAAATCAAAGAAAAAGAAAAACAGAGGAGATTCTTAAAAAGATTAATGAAGAGCCTATTACCCAAAAAAATAAAAGTGAGATCTTGATTTTTTTTTTTTTTCTTTTTTTTTTGAGAAGGGAGAAAGTGAGATCGAGATCGAGTGTGTGGAGACAATTAAATAAGATTAATTTGAAATAAAATCAAATCAGAAGCTCATGACCCATAAGCTGAATAATCCAATTCATTTTGTGAACAACAAAGTATTACAATATGTCTATTTTACTATGGTTGAAAATATGGAAATAGCACAGGGATATTGAACTTTTCAAACTATTTATTCCCTTGGCATTGAAGATTTCACTTTCCGAACCTTAACTCAAGGATGAGGATGATTTCTTTCCAAAGGGATAAGTTTGACGTAAGATATATGTTACAAAAGGTCATTGGATGATATATATTTAACTTGTGGATTGTTCTAAAACAGGGTATCTTATTCTTTTGACATGATCAAAACGTGTAATTTTTTTTTTTGGTTTAGTTGACATTTTACTGCAATGTTATTGACCTAAAGCAAAAAAGATCGAGATTAAAAACAAAGTTCAAACGTCAGGAATTAAAATACAAATTCTAAAGTTGACGGATCAAAAAACCTTTTCTTCTCTTTTTTTTTTTTTTTTTTTGGAGAAACTAACGGATCAAGAACTTAAAGGGTGTACATTTTTTATTTGCAAACGAAGACAGTGTTTGGTATCATGGCGAGTGGTGCAAATTATCATACTATTATTATTGTTGTTTTTTGGGCTAACGTGAGTGTCCAGCCCTTGATAAATTCCTTAAATTAATACAGCTCCTTGTCCCTCACATATTGGGTAATTACACCTAAAAATCTTTGTGAGTGATCCTAAGTATTTGGTTATGACTTAGGATTAGGAGACTTGAACCTAGAACTTCATGGATTACATGAGGCCAAAAAATTAGTAGACCAAACCCTTAGGAGGAAAATATTATCAAAACACGATGTATAAAATGTACACATTAAATATAACACAATTGTTTAGTAAAATAAATGTGGTAAGATTTTCATCTAATACTTATATGCATAAGACGAGACACTGAGTTAACCCAAGGCCACTTTAAGCCACATGTCGTGCCCATCACATCTATTGCAGAGAAGCACTAGACATAGGCCGCCAAACCCAAATTGGATAATTTGAAGACTCAACCCATAATTGAACTCCAACAAGTCCACTGAACCTTTTGGAGTAACAAAATTTGTTCCAATCCCACTAGTGAAAAAAATTAATGAATGGTTGTTAATTATACAAAATTGTCTCGCAAATAGTTTCCAAAGAATAATTTGTCTCTTGCCATCAAGGTGGTAATAGGGTGCATGTATCCACTCCCATGTGAGAGGTTGGATACATGCACCCGATGCATGATAGATTTTCTCCTTGTCATCCATTAGTGACTCTCTCTCTCCATGATTTTTAATCAACCCTCAATTATGTGGAAACACCTTCACATGATGCATTTGTTGAAACTAAAGTAACCATGCTTTAGAAGATCCCGTTGGGGGAAGTCATAACCGGAGAGTGCATACTTACTATATATATATATATATTGAGAGAGAGAGAGAGAGAGAGAGAGAGAGGGAGAGAGAGAGAGAGAACAGCTAACAAGATACCATCAGCAAATATATATATTTTTTTTTCTGGACTTGTGCTTACATGGTAAAATCAATTCTATTGCTCCATATACAACAAAATGCTGCAAGTCCTAGAATCCCACAAATCGCCCTCTAAAATCCTCATCAAGTTCTCCCTTAACACTAATTATTAGATTTTTGTTAAATAATTTGTAGTTCTTATTACTTTTCTACCTACCTTAGCTAATTACCTCATGGCTTCTTCATGATTATTGTTATTTTTTAAAGATGTATTACCTAATCTCTTAATGAATGGTTTATACTATATATATATGATTATTGTTCTCTATGATGAATCTTGTGCAGTTTATAAAAGAAAAGCTCCGATCTGTCACTGCTGGAGTAAGTAGCTTTTATATTAGAAATAAAAGCTCCACGTATGTTTTTGTCTCCCTGCACAGATGCAACAACAGCTCAAATCACATGAATAAAAATAAACCCACAAACCTACCATACTTTAAACATTTGAATAATTAAATGCTGTGAACCAAATATTCAACTTTCAACATGCAAAATTGGTCGAATCTTTTTCATTTGATGGTGTACCAGCTTCCATATATTAAATATTGTCTGGTAATCAGGGGGTGTGCGTAGTCAGATTTATTTATAAAGTTATTTATCTTTTTCGTTTTGAAAGCTACCCAAGAAAACTTAATTTGATGCGGGGTCAGTTTTTTCTTTGGCTATGGGCTACTTGGACCACAACTACTAAGGTAGTTCAATGTTTGTCCAACCCCACATTACTAGACGGTTCCTCAACATCAAACTAACAAAACCTAATGGGCTTCAAAGCAATTTGGTTTGTATGTCCATGGGGTTGGAACCAAAGAAAGGCCATGTTCATGGATTAGTGACTAGTGAACTACTTGAAAATACGTGCCAGCTATATAGTACCGGTAGTAGCTAGCCAGTCACTATATAAGTCTAACTCTCAGTGGATTCGTTTATCTGGCAATCTTATCCTCTGGGCCATGCTGATGTGAGAATCTTATGGGTGCACTCGAATGGTCCATGATGTTGAAATCCACCATTGCACCTTGTGGCTCAAGTATCCTATGTGATGTTAATGCAAAAAAATTTCAACAGTTTGTTCAACAACAAAGAAAAAGCAGGAATCGTCAGGTTGGTATCTAATTAGGAATAGATTTTTTAACATAATTTCAACAAGTTTGATAATAAGTTGTAGCCAACTGCTTTGGTATAATATGCTTGGATTAGACCAAAAGACACCAAAGAAAGTTAATGGCATATTTTAAAGATGTATTAGTGATCACAGATTGACCCTGATGTGATTAGTATAGTGATTCTATTTTTGTTATGACAGAAAAGGCCTGCCATACAATGATGTAGGCATAAAATCAAAATGGGACTACTTCAATTAAGACTGATAATACAAATTCTCTATTGGGAATAGGAAGTAAAAGATGCAGACAAAGAGGCAGCCATCTTTGAGATAGGATTCACAATCAATGACAAAACTAATGAGGTTTCAGTTTTGGTGACTTGGGAAAAAAATAAGAAACACCAGCTGCCAGCTGCCGAAAGGCGGTCTCTAATGGCCTCTTATCTGATAGAAGCAGGTTTGGACTTTTGTCTAGCTGAAGACAACAGGAATTTTGTACAGCAAGATTCATACACATCATTGCAAGTGGGTGGTGAGAAGCATGGATACCACCACCGTTTCTTTAATAAAAAATGCAAAAAAAATGAGATTGTATTCGCGAATTTAGAGTTTGATACGGCTCATTAATCATAAATATTTTAATGTCAATGCTCTGTTCAATGCATGTATAAATTAGACAAATATAGACAGGCTCTATCTTATAGATTCGTGGTAAAACTTGTCTAAAAAATAAAGTATCCGAATTTCCCATCATATGATTTGAAGTTTTTCTAATTGGTTCTAGTGTGTGAAAGTCCAAGAGAATCTGAGTACATCACAATAAAGATAAAGAAAAATGAGAAGGTATGGACCGCAGGTAGCAGGTTTAGGAGTTGGGGTTAGTTAAGATATATGGTTAGCATTGTTCTAAGAGTAAAAGCAATTGAGTTTCTCACCTGTAGAAACTCCTTGCATTAAATGATCTCTAGGAATTCCTATGTTTTTTCTTTTGATCTCTCCTGCCTTCAGTTCAAGAATTCACAAGTGCTCACAGATTAAGCTTGCCATAAGAATGATAAGAAAGCTGAAAACAGACAAAGCCTGCAAAATAGAAAAATTTACAAAACTTGAATTAGATGCATCATTTTACTTGAACGAATTTACCAATCGAATCTCATGCTAACAAATGACTTCAATAAATCAGTAAGAGGACTTATCCATCAAAACATTTATTTATGAGAAGAAAGACTGTAAAGGTGACACAAATTATAGAGAATACATGTCTTACATTGTTACTGGATGCTGAAATGTCAAACCCTGGTAGATAGCCCTGTAATCCAATGTTGTAAACTGGGGTACCATTAGGATAGTAGAGGCCATAGTTCCTCTCTGATGCCGGACCGGGCTTTAAATTCTCGTTAAAAAGTGCAAACACGTATATGTCAACTGGAGTAGACGGTTTTGCTGGAGTACCTTGCTTCTCCTGTATTCTCTGCAGCAAATTACCATTATATAATTCAGCATTCTCTGGCGTAGCTCCTGCCTCATCAGTATCCCCCTTGGATGGCCAACCTGTCTCCGAAATTTTAACCTCAACATCTGTATGCCCCATTGCTTTCATCGCCGAATACACAGCATCAATTTGAGCATACAACATGTTATCATAGTGCAAATTCGTAATTGGATCAGTCATCCCTTGGTTAGGCTGAAATAGCACATACTCTAATTGAACCTGACCTGGGTTATCCTTGTATGCAAAATATGGATATGCATTTATTAAGAAGGGTGAATTGATCTGAGCATGAAAATTTAGAAGAGGTTGGATATACTGGGCAAGATCTTCCCTAAAAGTTCCGGCTGAGGGAGGGTATGAATTGCCTAATATTGTAAGAGAGTGTGCAGTTGTGACAGTAACTTGTTTATCTAGTCCAAGATTAACAAGAGTATGATATATACTTTGCATTGCTGGGAGGAGACTAGATTTTAACTGAGTGTTATTGCTATAGAATACCTCATTTCCCACAAGGATGCAGGAAATCTTTGTTTGAGGAAGGTGGGGTGTAACATACTGTTGAATCCAATTTTGAGCTTTTATGGGGTCAGCCATACTCTGAAGATACTCATTTCCTAGGCCAACAATGAAATCAACGTTCGAGTTAGAGAAGGCGAGCAGGACATTCGGATCGGCATCATAGAGTTTTACTCTACTAATGTTGAGAGATGTAAGGAGGCTGGCAACACGAGATGGAGATGGCAGATTGTCAGCAATTTGTCCATAGTTTATTCCTACTCCGATACTGAGATTTTGGACGAATAAGTCTGAAACAGAGTGGGAAACAGAGTTTAAAAAAATAAAAATAAAAATTGAAAAGCATATAGGTTCAAAATGCCAACTATGATTTTATACGGACATGTATCAATTAAAGAGGAAAAATATGTTGAGCTGGTAATGCATTATTGCATAATTTGCATTTCTGTTTGACCAATAGTTTTGATTTTCACATCTCAAGATGGGGCATTCTAATTTGATAGTTAAATCCAAAACCAATTTAAAAATAGTCAAGATGTCAAACTTTTAATATTACACCATTTTATTATGAAATGTTTATCGTAATCAACACTTGTCCATACATAACTCCAATGCTTCAATCAATGTTCAAAAACTGAAATCAATACAATTTACTTAAAAAGTGCATTAAGCTTGTGTAAAAAGAAAACTTCGAAGCTAAAGAGAATTTTCAATAAACTGTGGTAATGATAATCCATCAATCAGATCACAAATTTACATATATAAAGACACAAATAAAGAGAACAAGAAGAACTCAACCCCGTTGAGTTTCACAGAACTCAACCATTATATGTCTATCTTATAAATGATAAAACATTAAAAATGAGACCCTGTTGTTTTAGCTACAATAACAACAAAAGACTCAAACTTGAAATAATAGTGTTATATATATATATATATATACTTTACATTAAAAAAACACCTGGGCAGAACTCTTTAACATAGAAATTAACATTCATTACTGTCAACTTAAAAAGTTATCTTTTCGTTTTTGCATTTTCTGTCAATATCTTAGAAACAGAACCGAGTAATAAGAGAGAAGCGAAGGCAAGAAAAGAAACCTGAAAGAGTGAGAAACAACAAAAGTGCTTGGAAGATAGAACAGGTAGCCATTATTACTGAACTGATCTTGGCCTTTAAATTTTAGCTAACCAAGACCACCGCCACCACCGCCACCACAAAGAACTACACGTGTAATGTCTAATATCAGCAACGACTCATCGTTTGGTTAACCAAACGAACGTCCTCTCGTTTATATACTTGGGATTTGGAGGAAAAAATCTGCTGTTTCCGTGTACAGCTACTATCTCTGCGCGTGTGGGTGTGACAGCAGGGCTCCACTAGTTTTATTTCATATTTTATTGAAAAAAAAAAGTTATAGGTTTTTTTTTGGTACGTGAGATAAAAATCTAATTTAATTTAAGCGTAAATGTGTGAAAAAAATCCTTAAAATTTAAATTCCATCCTGACTGTTGCATCTCATCCACCCACAAAAAATTAGATTTGTGGAGTGACTACAATATTTAGTACAACTATCTTATCATTTTTTTTTCCCATAACTCACAGCCAAATGCATAAGTTCTATAAGTGAAGGTACTTTCAGTAAGCAGCAAAGGGAATAGAGAATTTCTTGTTTAGTTGTTTTCGTCCACCAGTTCTTAGGAAGGGTTGGAGAGGAGAAGGAAAGTTTGACTTTTAGGCTTACGGTTCAAGGCCAAGGCCAAAACTATGAACACCCCCTATAATTGTATATAAAAATAAGCTGGACTTAATCTGGCTTTCTACACCGCCTGATGACCTCTGTGATTCAAGGCTTTGACAACTACCATAACTTAGGGCTTTGATGAACACCTTTGTGAGCAGGAAAGGAGAGGCCGAGGTGGAGGGTGGACAAGTGTTCAAGGAGGGTTTGTGCGAGTTGATAAATTTGTAAAATATTTAAATTTTTTTTTTTTTTTTGGTAAAACGTTTTACAAAGGGTTTTACTGTCAACTGCAAATGTTTTTAGCTTTTATCAACATTTTACAACAAAACAAACATAATATAATGTTGATATTTTAAAACGAAACAAAAGGAAAGTACATAACACGTAATCATTCCGCTTGACATGTCAAAAATTTATGGCAATGGATATATACGATGGCAAAGATGCCATTGAAATGTAGGATCTTGTCATCATTTTGATCGTCAGATAAGTTTTTGTATTAGTTTAATCATATTCTTTTACATGATCCTGAAAGGTAAAAGAATATGATTAAACTAATACAAAAACTACAAAAACTTTTACATGATCCTGAAAGGTAAAAGAATATGATTAAACTAATACAAAAACTTATCTGACGATCAAAATGATGACAAAAACACATTTACGCAAAATCATTTTCACAATATTGTACGGTTCACTTTTTTCTTTAGATGCAATAGGATTTGAAACTTTTCACATAATAAGACTTTAGCATCCGCATTTGGGTTTCTAAATGCCAAATGTTAAGAACATTTGGCATTTAAGCCCCAAAATCCATCAGCAATGGGAAGGTCATATCTCAAATGCTAAAAAAAATTTGGGATTTTGCTACAGTGCCATCTCAAATGTAAGATGGCACTGTAGCTGGGTTGTAAAAAAAAAATAATTTTTTAATACTTTTTTATACCCGAAATTTTCTCTCACCTCCCATTTTTCCTCTTTCTTTTCTCTCTCTGCCTCTCTCTGTTTCTCATCGTCTCTCTCTTTCTTTTCTCTCTCAGCTCTCAAGCTTCTCTCTCAGAGCTCACGCCGAATCACCAAGCCAGCTCGGATCGGCGCGGTGGCGTGGCTGCGATCGGTGCTGTGGCTGGACGTCAACGCGTGGTGGAGATCGGCTTGGAGACCGATGTGGCTGGACGTCAAGCTTGGCGATATGGCGTGGCTGCGATCGGCGATGTGGCTGGACGTCAAGCGCGGTGGAGATCGGCTTGGAGACCGATGTGGCTTGGAGATCGGCTGCGATCGGCGCGGTGGCTGGACGTCAAGCTCGGAGCTTCTCTGTTTTTTTTTTTTTTTTTTTTTTTTTTTCCGGTGGCTGTGTTTGCTGGGTTTGCTGGGTTTGTGTGTAACTGGTTTCGGTGTTTGCTGGTTTGTGTTTCTCTGGTTTTTTTTTTTTTTCGGTGGCTGTGTTTGCTGGGTTTGCTGGGTTTGTGTGTAACTGGTTTCGGTGTTTGCTGGGTCCGGTGGTTGTGATTTTCTCTGGTTTTTTTTTTTTTTTTTGGTGTTGACGGTAGTTTCTGGGTTGCCAGCGGTGGGCGTGGCAGCGGTGATGGTGTGCAGCAGTGGTGGTGATTGTGGTTCTGCCCAGAAGGAAAGAGAGAGAAAGAATAAATAATGTATAAATAATGTGTTGTATTGGATAATGGTAATGGTGAGATATATTATTTTATTATGTAAAAATATTATTTTAATAAGTAGGATTGAGATATAAAAGTTGGGATGTTGGAGAATTGTAAAATTGTATTGTATAATTGATAAAGTGATTTTTTGAGGTGGTAAAATAAGATAGGATTTAGAATCCGGATGCGGATGCTTATAAGTTTGATGCTTTGAGCTAAATTGGAAACCAACGTTGCATGGATCAGCCTTTGATAAATATATGAAACAAACAAAACATACAAGAAGGAGAGAAAAGGCCTAGTAAAAAAAACAGTGGAAAAATTAAGGTAATTTAGGCCTAGTCGGTTCCCGTACGACTTTCTATTATTAGAATGAGATTTTGGGCACGGGTTAAATGATGTCNTAATTGTATATAAAAATAAGCTGGACTTAATCTGGCTTTCTACACCGCCTGATGACCTCTGTGATTCAAGGCTTTGACAACTACCATAACTTAGGGCTTTGATGAACACCTTTGTGAGCAGGAAAGGAGAGGCCGAGGTGGAGGGTGGACAAGTGTTCAAGGAGGGTTTGTGCGAGTTGATAAATTTGTAAAATATTTAAATTTTTTTTTTTTTTTTGGTAAAACGTTTTACAAAGGGTTTTACTGTCAACTGCAAATGTTTTTAGCTTTTATCAACATTTTACAACAAAACAAACATAATATAATGTTGATATTTTAAAACGAAACAAAAGGAAAGTACATAACACGTAATCATTCCGCTTGACATGTCAAAAATTTATGGCAATGGATATATACGATGGCAAAGATGCCATTGAAATGTAGGATCTTGTCATCATTTTGATCGTCAGATAAGTTTTTGTATTAGTTTAATCATATTCTTTTACATGATCCTGAAAGGTAAAAGAATATGATTAAACTAATACAAAAACTACAAAAACTTTTACATGATCCTGAAAGGTAAAAGAATATGATTAAACTAATACAAAAACTTATCTGACGATCAAAATGATGACAAAAACACATTTACGCAAAATCATTTTCACAATATTGTACGGTTCACTTTTTTCTTTAGATGCAATAGGATTTGAAACTTTTCACATAATAAGACTTTAGCATCCGCATTTGGGTTTCTAAATGCCAAATGTTAAGAACATTTGGCATTTAAGCCCCAAAATCCATCAGCAATGGGAAGGTCATATCTCAAATGCTAAAAAAAATTTGGGATTTTGCTACAGTGCCATCTCAAATGTAAGATGGCACTGTAGCTGGGTTGTAAAAAAAAAATAATTTTTTAATACTTTTTTATACCCGAAATTTTCTCTCACCTCCCATTTTTCCTCTTTCTTTTCTCTCTCTGCCTCTCTCTGTTTCTCATCGTCTCTCTCTTTCTTTTCTCTCTCAGCTCTCAAGCTTCTCTCTCAGAGCTCACGCCGAATCACCAAGCCAGCTCGGATCGGCGCGGTGGCGTGGCTGCGATCGGTGCTGTGGCTGGACGTCAACGCGTGGTGGAGATCGGCTTGGAGACCGATGTGGCTGGACGTCAAGCTTGGCGATATGGCGTGGCTGCGATCGGCGATGTGGCTGGACGTCAAGCGCGGTGGAGATCGGCTTGGAGACCGATGTGGCTTGGAGATCGGCTGCGATCGGCGCGGTGGCTGGACGTCAAGCTCGGAGCTTCTCTGTTTTTTTTTTTTTTTTTTTTTTTTTTTCCGGTGGCTGTGTTTGCTGGGTTTGCTGGTTTGTGTGTAACTGGTTTCGGTGTTTGCTGGTTTGTGTTTCTCTTTTTTTTTTTTTTTTCGGTGGCTGTGTTTGCTGGGTTTGCTGGGTTTGTGTGTAACTGGTTTCGGTGTTTGCTGGGTCCGGTGGTTGTGATTTTCTCTGGTTTTTTTTTTTTTTTTTGGTGTTGACGGTAGTTTCTGGGTTGCCAGCGGTGGGCGTGGCAGCGGTGATGGTGTGCAGCAGTGGTGGTGATTGTGGTTCTGCCCAGAAGGAAAGAGAGAGAAAGAATAAATAATGTATAAATAATGTGTTGTATTGGATAATGGTAATGGTGAGATATATTATTTTATTATGTAAAAATATTATTTTAATAAGTAGGATTGAGATATAAAAGTTGGGATGTTGGAGAATTGTAAAATTGTATTGTATAATTGATAAAGTGATTTTTTGAGGTGGTAAAATAAGATAGGATTTAGAATCCGGATGCGGATGCTTATAAGTTTGATGCTTTGAGCTAAATTGGAAACCAACGTTGCATGGATCAGCCTTTGATAAATATATGAAACAAACAAAACATACAAGAAGGAGAGAAAAGGCCTAGTAAAAAAAACAGTGGAAAAATTAAGGTAATTTAGGCCTAGTCGGTTCCCGTACGACTTTCTATTATTAGAATGAGATTTTGGGCACGGGTTAAATGATGTCGGTTGATCACCTGTAACTACATTGAGGTAGAGACCAGCAATACTTTCTTACGTGTAAACAAACTATTGGAAACATAAAAGCAAAAAATAAATCAAATAAAAAGACAAAGTAGCCTCTGGCCGACTTGGAGAAAACTCCTTTTAACCTATTACTTGGTGGTTTGTAAACTTATTCATTTGTAAAATTTAAACAAATTATGTTACTAATTATGTGATTAAAAATACGAGTAATGGATTGAAAGATTTTTTTTCCTATTGGTTTGAAAGGTTAACTTTTTAAATAATTTTAATATCATACTCTTTTAGTTCTCTTACGAAAGTAACCAAACAGAGCCTTATTTAGAGTTAGTTCAGTCAAGACAGTTCATGTTCTCTATGATTACACGCTTGAGTTGTGCTTGTATGCCGAAACTATAAATACACCGAAAGATTGTCTGATCGGCAATGGGGGGGGGGTGGTTTGGGAGAGAAGGGTGGGGGTGGTTGGGGTGGTGTGGGTTGTGTGTGTTAGGAGCCATGGCCGCCAAGCTATACTGCATTTGCCCCTGCCCAAGAGTCTTATAGATGGCAGCTTAACTAGATGACATTTTTTTGCATTTTCAATTGAGATATTCATGGTTTTAATTCTCTCACCCCCTAAATATTGATGCACAAAAAATTTATTTGTTATTGTATTAAAATAAAATAAAAAAATTAACAATACCTTAAGGGCATTGGTTTAGGAAATAGTTTATAGGATAGTTGTGAAAAATGACCTTTTTTGTTGCTGAATGAAAAATGAGGTTTTCAGTGTGGACTTATTGAGCCCACGCTATGTGACGGTAATGAATAATACCACGCATATCATCAGGGCCTTGATGGGGCCTATCACTCAAATCACTCACCAAGTGAAGCAATACAATGACTCCTTCTATCAAGTCACACCTCGTGTTGGTGATGTGATCCTATAATTACACTTATATACCTCTATTACGGTGCCATATTGGGAGAGGTGGGAGGGCATGGCCACCAATGTTATACTGCATTTGCCCCTGCCCAAAAGTCTTATAGATTGTACCTCAACTAGATGACTTTTTCTAGTATTTTCAATTGAGATATTCATGGTTTTAATTCTCTCACCCCCTAAATGCGTAAAAAAAATTATTTGTTATTGTATTAAAAGAAAAACAAAAAAGTACCAATGCCTTAAAATGGCATTGGTTTAGGAAATAGTTTATATGATAGTCGTGAAAAATGACTTTTTTTTTTTTTTTTGCTGAATGAAAAATAAGGTTTCAACGTGGGTTCCTCAAACCCACACTATGTAACGGTAATAGATAATACCACACATACTATAAAGACTTTGATGGAGTTATCACTCAAACTGCTCACCAAATAAAGTAATACAAAGATTTCTACCATCAAGTCACACCGTGATGTGATCCTCTGACTACACTTATATACCTCTATTACGTGTCATATTCCTTAAACCTCATAATTAATGGACTGTTCTATTTTATTTAGACGGTGGGCTCTCTAGAGTATTATGGAAATGTGTTCCATGAACCGCCTAGATTTGTTTAACACATTGTTTTCTACCAATTCATATTGTATCCACTTAAAATTCAACAGGTGGAGCCAGTGAACAGGTGTTGGTCGCAGAATCTTTCATTGGACTATAAAGAAATTAATAAGGTTGAAAAAGTTTGGCCCTATCAATAAGCTTGGCAGCTGTTGTATCTTGTTGAAACCTCCAGCAAAGTAATTAGAGGAAGACAACAAGGTGCTGCCCTGATTGGTAAATCAAGGGAAGGATGTCCAATTGTCAAAAATGCATTTCTCACGGCTTTTCAAGATCCTAAGAAGGAAAAGCTAGCTGCAATCCGTGAATACAAAGGTGGTGATCCTAACTGACAGTTAGGAAATTCGACTCTTCTGGAGATCTAAGAGCTACTGGCCTTGGTGGATTGATAGTCATAATATTGTTAAGCAATACTCTATGCTTGTTGTCCTTTTGAGAGCTCCGGACTCTATTTTATCTGAATGTAAGAAACTTGCTAATATGATAGCAAGTCAGTCTCCTAACTCTGTGATGTAATCCTTTTTTGTTTTGGTATAAAAAAAAAAAGGTTGAAAAAGTTTTTTTTTTTTTTAAGTGACTTTTTTCATTAGTCCACGAAATTATACTGAAAAAAGAATAATAACAAAGACAAACTATTTTACAAAAAAATTTATAAACTATTGATGTAATGAGTGATTATTGGTAAATGAAAAAGTGATATTAATAGTGGGACTAAATAAAAACCAATAAGAGATTGGTCATATCAACATTTTGTAAGTATATTGTAAAATAGTTTGTGATTGTAGTATTACTCAAAAAAAAATCTATAAATTAAAGTACTTTGTGTTAACTATTAATTAATCAAGGCTTTTAGTTATATAAATAATGGATTTGGTGACGGGGAATCTTACTTATGCGCACGTGTAACAGCACCGCATGATCTCAATCTCAGTCTCAGTCTAAGGCGGTTTCTACGGTATCCTCGTCAGAAAGGTCAGTAGACACCTCAGCAGAAACACGTGCTGCATGTGTCACGTTCCTTCCCTCACTACCACCGCTCCATATATGGATTTTCCTTCCCAAAAAATGTTTCCAATTCCAAGGTTAAATCTTATGAAATATATATAAACAAATTCTTGGGGCCATTTGAGGGATTTTTCTAGGTATTCTTTTTCTTTTTTTAATTCTTTCAATTTTTCTTTTTAAATTCTTGTTTAGTCTTCTAGGTGAAATATGGAACTACAGCTTTCATATCTTTAATCAATGCTTTGGTAGTGCCTATAAGAGCACTTACATCGAGCTAGTCAAACTAGCATGATGCTAAAAATTTAGATATTTGATTTGAGAAGACATTTCATTCGTGTGTATTGTTGGTCTATAATTATCATTACAAAAAGAAAATGTTGGTTTTGTACACTATCTAGTATACAAGACATCATGGCAATTGGGATTCTTTGGGATTCTTTCGCAAGGGCAAAAGTTAGGCAACAATCTAGGATTTGAAATTGTGTACAATTTGATTTTATTTTAGAGAAAAAAAAGGGGGAAATTTTTTAATGTAGTATTAGATGTATCTTAATTTGTGCTCTTAGGACAATTGTTAACAAAATTTAATTTTGAAAAAGAAGTAAAAATATCAAATAATGAAGAATTAAATGCATTTTAACTTGTGCTCTTTATGATCCTTGTGGAATTTCAAAAAATGTATTCTAAATTTTAATAAATATTAGAAAACTTAATTGACAAATCTTATACTATATAACAAAAATAGGTCTAAAAGGCTAAAAGGCTTAATTATATGGTCATTTTTATTTTATTTTTGTGGCAAGTGATTACATTGTCCTTGTACTAAGTGGCTATCATTTATTATAGGGTAAATTGACAATTTGCCTATAATTTGTGGCAGTTTCAAATTAAACCCTATATTTTAAAAGGTTTCAATTAAAACCATAAACTTTTTTAATTTTTTTTAATTTGCATCTTCAATGAGTCACTATTAATTAAAAGTAATAAAATTCACCTAACATACGACTAAAACCTATTAGAACACACACGCACACAACTTAATATGAACATATAAGTAATAAAATTCACCTAACATACGACTAAAACCTATTAGAACACGCACACACACACAACTTAATATGAACATATAAGACGCTTTATACACAATTTGAGTGTTGTGAAATTTTATATTAATCACTTAATCAATTATGTAATATCTAAAAATTAAAAATAAAATGGTAAATTTCACAAAACTTTCTTGAGATTTGGGATAATGCCAATTAGGTCCACCAACTTGGTCCCTCAACACATTTTGGTCCTTAAACACCATTATCTCCGTTACTTTCTTAGTCTCTTTCTCTCCTTTCTCTTCTCTCTTCTCTCTCATCCCTCTTTGATTCTCTCAGACCCTTCTCTTATATCTCTCAAACCAATCTGGCTCTCTCTTCTATCTCAATTTCTCTCACCCACGGTGACTGAAGATTCCTCCCTCAAGCTTTGGCCATGGCCGAAACCAAGTTTTGCCACTACCATCTTGTACTCTCTCTTCGAATCAGTGGCTATGGAGACAATTGGGCTAGGGATTTTCGAGCTTCGCCTCACCACTCTTGTTGTTGTTCCTTAATGATAGCTCCAATCGGGTGCTACCAATTCTAGCCATGGAAGGGAAATTTTGCATTTGTGTTTTTGTTTGGGTTTGGGTGCCAAACACCAAGGGAACATTTGGCAAAGAATCACGAGCTTTGCCACCACCATAGGCTACGAATCACATCGCCGACGCCAACACTAGTGGCTGCCAGTCTTTTCTCCTCTTTCTCTATTCTATTTTCTGTTTTTTATTTATTTCTATTTTGGTTTGGTTGTTTGTTGATTTGGGTCTTGATCAATTGAGGGATTAGTTTTTTATTTTATTTTTGTTTTTTAATGGTGATAAGGATTGGTGATTTTTTATTTGGGTTTGAAAGGTGGGGTTAGGTTATGGTCATTTGTGGATCTATGACCATTTTATGATTTGAATTTTTTCTCAAAATGGGCCTAATATGGTGTTCTTGTTGGTGTATGTATGATTATAAATATGTAAGTATACTTTGTGATATGAGATTTTTGGGGGATTTGGGTTTTATATGGCTGTGTTTGTGTTTTATGACATAATGTGTAATGTGATGTGTGCTCAAAATGCATGTTTATATCCGTTTAATCACAATGAATTAAACATAAACATTTAATAGAGGAGAGAGTTTGAGAGAGAAGAAGCGGAAGAGAGGTAAGTAATAGTGTTTAAGGACCAAAATATATTGAGGGACCAAATTGGTCACTTTTGTGAAGTCTTGGACTTTGTTAACATTAGGCCAAACCTCATGGTAGTTTTGTGAGATTTACACAAAATAAAATTTTGTATTAGAGAAGCACGTTTCCAAATTATATAAAATAATGTATTATAGAATAAAAGTTATATCTTATACGTTGTGGTTACAACAAGTGAATGCCTTCTATTTTTTAATTATTCCCTTCTTTTTTCCTCCTTATGTTATTTGGTGGACATTAAAATCATCAAAATATTTGCTATAAATGGAACTTTATTTCCAAAGTTTCAAAAAGTTGGAAATTTTATTATACTATTTCAATGAAATTCTTACTGCCACGAGTTTATAGAAATTTTAAATAAGTTTTATTTATTTATATTATATTATATTGGTAATCTACCATAATTTGTTATTAAAATATTAAAAGTTGGGTCTTTATATGTCATTTTTACACTATGTGGTTTAAATAAGCATTGCAAGTTATATGTCATAATTTTGGTTAGTAACTCATGGTAAGTATATTAAAACTATTAACATGTGGGTTTTAGTTAGTTTAACTGGTAAAGTCTTTAATGATTGAATAAGAGATTTGGAGTTCAATTCTCGCCTATACCATCAACTGGTAAAATCTCTGATGGTTGAATAAGAGATTTGAGGTTCAATTTCCACTTATACCAAAAATTAATTAGTGTCTTGGTCTGATGATAAAGAGTTATAATCAGGAGCACACGTCATAGATTGAAACGCTTTTAAAAATAAAAACTATTAACATAGTTTTTATTTTTTTAAAAGTGAAACTTTATTAGAAAAGTTTAGAAAAAAAATAAAATACTACTCTGGAGTTTAAACGAAACTTAATAGTCCAAAATTTCAAGAAAGTTAAAAGAAGTTTCAAAATTTACTTTAAATTATTATATAATCTATTATAATCTTAGTATTTTTTAATACAAACATGGTGTTAGACGATGTACATTTGTCATAGTATAATTTAAATTATCTTTTTGTATTTTTATTATTCTTTTTAACTATATTATTAAACTATATTCTAATTTACATATTATTATTCTTGATTTTTTAAAAATAAAAATAAATAAACACAAACACAGGAAAAATTTTAACACAAAAGGCATTCCACATGCTCTACTTAGATAAGACAAAATTTATGTATCATTCTGACAAAGCAGTGCATCATACTAGTTTCGTTTATACTTTATATATCCAACAATGGGTAAGAGTAAGACAAAATTGTTGATCAAATCCCTAAAAAAAAAATTGTATGAAATCAAAATGATGAGTTGATTGGTGTACCTAAAATTATTTTAATATTTATCAAAATTATTAAATAAGCTGAAATGTCAACAACACCGACCTAAGAACCAACACCGACCAAACCCTACCGCTTATCACAACAATTATTGTTCGTCTGACTAATTACTCGTCCTTTTTTCCCTTTATGCATAATTAAAGCCACATAGTTCGTTGTATTTATATTTGTTACTTCAAGAAGATGAAATAATAATCACTCTCATGAATCATCATGTTTCCTCCCTACGAAAGCGAAGTTAATGTAAGACAACATTAATTGATGATTTTTTTTTGGTTTGAGGGACAAGTTTGATGATTACAGGTCTAGTATTTTGTATCTTCTCAAATATTATAAAAAAGAGCCCAAGTTTTTATTTTTTGGGAAACAAAAGAGCCCAAGTTTGTATGTTTTGCAATTCGTTTTATAACCTTATCTTTGTTTTTTTTTTTTTTCTAGTACCCACATGAAGTCATTTTCATCGTGACATGTAACTAAAATTACCACGCAATTAACATTCAAAATCAATAGATTTAAAATGATTTGAAATTCATTGATTTCATATATACGTAATTTCAAATATAATTATTTTAAATGTTTAAAATTTCTGAATGATTTAGTCAAATCCAAATTCTTGATATTTTAAAATGGTCCAAACAAAGTATTCGAACTTTAATTACTAGGGAAAAATCCACATGCTTAAATTCTAGCGAGTAGAGTGTCACTAGAATCACTCCCAGGTAAAAGACGGGCCAAAATTGACCATTAACCCCAATTTTCCAACTATATAGTTAGTAGGCACTGTTTCGAAACTATATTTTTTACTAACATCTCGAGTTTTTAAAACTCAATTTAGGAGTTATAAATCGAGTCTCAAAGACTTGATTTCAGTGTTTTGATCACATTTGATTTAAGACTCGATTTATAAGCCAAAAATTTTTTTTAGTCTAAGTCTGTACATGCCATTCCCAAAAATACCCAAAAAAAAAAAAGTTAAGAAATCACCACCAACCATTACATCTCTTACCCACCATTCCATCTCTCCCAAAACCCACCAGCGACGCCACCCATAGACCGGCACCACCCACGGACTCCACACCTCCTCCTTCCTCTCGTCTCTCTCACAAAATCCATCGGGATCTAGATGCTAAGCGGCGGCTTGGGTTTTTTGTGGTTGCTTTGATCTTACTGGTGACTATTCTGATCTTGCCGCACCACCACGCCAGACCCACACCTTACAACCTAGGCATCAACCCATAGCCACCCGATCCAGCCAACCCATAACCACCCAAACTCCAAACCACCAATCCGGTCAAGCCAAAGAACCCACAACCACCTGATCCAACCAAACCATGCCACCCAGGTACCCACAATGAACAAAAAACCTACTTCAACAACAAAGTAAATACATAGAGAGAGACAGAGAGCCATGATGCACTTGATCGAAGCCATGATTGCGGCTCGGATTCTAATCAGAACCAACAACATGGTGGTTCATCTACGTCGGGATCTCTTGCTTCCTTGTTGAGTGTATTTTTTTGATTTTTGGGTTTGGGCTTCCAATTCGATCAGTTTTTATTTTAGATTTTGTTCTTGGGTTTTTTGGGGCTTTGGAAGTTTGAGAAAGGAGAGTGGGAGAAGAAGAGGACGAGAGGAAGATGGGGAAAGAATGACTTTTGTTTGTTTTGTTGAAGAATAAGGAGAAGGACAATCTAGGTCTGGGTACCAATACCACTCCAAACACTTGAAAATATTTTTTTTGTAAATGTTGCAGATGTAAATCGAGTCTTAGAGACTCGATTTATTGGTAGACGCCACATGGAAAAGGTGCAAACTCAAACCCGATCAGTACATGAAAACTGACCCTTAAAGACTCGATTTATAACCCAAAATCGAGCCTTTTAAACTCAAAATGTTAGTAAAAAATATAGTTTGAAAACAGTGCCTACTAATTATATTATTTGGCAAACAGAGTTAATTTCCAATTTTGGCCTAAATACGCCAACTCAGATCACTTAAACATTTCTGAAAATCTTAAAATATTACCTTGTACCAAACGCCACATTAGATTAGACTAGGATAGAATTTTATCTTGTAAAAAAAAAAATATATATATATATATATATATTGTGGGGTCCGTGGGCCTGATAGCCTCGGCCCATCATATAGTAGGCCCAAGGCCCATGCCGAGGAGCGCAAGCTATTCCTGGGGAAAAGGGGGGAAGCCTATTCTCTTGAATCCACGCCGAGGATACCTTGTCCTCGGCCTGACAAGAGTGATTCCAGGGAGTGGCTAACCCCAAGGTAAGCTGTCACTCTCGCATTTAATGCCCTCAACTAACCCCCTGGCCGCATTAATGGAGAGGTAACCCCTTGGCAGGATAACGTTGATCAGAGTGAGCCACTTGAGTATCGATAAAGCCTCTGATGGGATGGACGACCAGAGAAAAAGGCGAATAGACAATCAACAGATGGAAGCAAAAGATAGGAAGATGAAAACTATAAAAGAAGAGCTAGTAACGCCAAAAAGGAGAGGGAGGGGGAAGAACAAAAAGCCTCCTCGGCCTGTGGCCGAGGAGCATTCCCTCATTCGTAAGAAAATACTTAGCCATTTTTTAAAGAGAAGTTTGGGCATGGTGATCAACGACCAGCACCTAAGCCTGTCAGCCCACTCTCTATAAATTTATTGTTTGGGCTTGTTGGGCTGAAAACCCAACACTCAATTCAAATTGAGTCCTTACATAATCTATAACATAATTTTTAATATATTAATCTAATAAAAAGTAACTAACTAATATAACATTTCCCCAAAAAAATAATGTAACATAAATAAGAAGTTACATTAGATTAACTTGATCATGATCCTTTGAATTTTTATAACAATACAAGCATATTTTACGTGTTATGTGAGAATATTAACTTTCAAACAACTTATCATATATATTAAATAAATAAATAAAAAGTTTTTCATTAACTAGTTAATTATTTATATAGTTTATTTAAGTTCAATTTGAGCTTGATCCTTTGATTTTTTATTACAATACAAGCATTAATTATGTATTATTCTTTATTATTACTAGCTTGTAACCCCGTGCATATACATGGATACACTTAAAAATATACAATAAGATGCATAATATAATTCCTATATATAATTTAAATACTATTGATAGTCATTTTTATATTTTGTTAACTCTTTAAAAAAATTTGTAAGGATATCATAAAATGTAAATTGTCCATTTAAAAAAAAAAAAATTATTGTGAAGCACTTTTTTTTTTTTTTTTTACAATTCATTTATTCTAGGCTCTTTGGTTTTGTACTTAATAGCTCACTTGGATGAATATATATGATGTGGTCCTACATTTTATTCTAAAATTAAGAAAAAAACTTTTTAAGAATAAATAATTTAGAATACATGGCGCAAAATTAAAACTCTAATTTTAAATTTTAATTTGAGTTTCTCTCAGCTTCACATATTATTATATATATAGAATATAGATGATGATGATGATGATTATTATTATTATTATAATTATAATTTATGCATTATCTTAGCATGTGGGAATACTAATCTTCAAACATCTCATCATGTAGATTTTTTTTTAGAGAAAAACATTTTCATAATTAAAGAGATAAATTATATATGTGGGGGGAGAAAAACCCAGCCCAACTTATTGGGCCCGAGGCCCTGAATGAGGAACACTCTTCATCCGAGGAGATAAGGCCTTCAGTCGGAAGCCCACGCCAATGGGGGACGCCTGGGGATGAGCACGTATACCATCCGAGGAGATACTCATATGTCCGAGTAGTCATGCGTCCGACGCCTCAAACGTGATCAGTAGGGAGCCGAGCTTGAATGTGCTGAGCGCATTGCATCATTGTTACCTTCCACCTCATTGAACATTTCCCAGTACCTATCTGAGTATGCCTTCAAGGATTCACCTTCCCGCATGAATAAGGATGCAGGAAGAAACAGGTCTGACCGCTCTTCGGCATGTAAAAAACGGGAACCGAATGCTGAGTGAGTTCTTTGAAGAGTTGATGGAGCCTGCCTTTCAAACCGTCAAACCACCTCATGGCCACAGGCCCTAGACTGAAGGGAAACCTTGCACATCAGGGCTTCGTCTCTGGCGTAGACAGCCATCCTTTGGTTAAAATGACTCACATGCTCCACGGGGTCAGTCTTACCATTATAGATGGTGAACGTTGGTTGGTTAAAACGCCGAGGGAGTCTAGCCCCCTCTATCCTGCGCGTGAAAGGCGACTCAGATATCTGGTTCAAAGCCCTGTTCATGGCATCGTTCTCCATGTCCTCGTGTGATGGACTTCTACGTTGTCTCTTACGATGGGATTCCTCCTCACAAGTGTAGGACTCGCTGGCTGGTGTTTTGGATTTGTGCTGATAAGAGACATCTCGCTCATCATCAAGATCATCCTCAGAATACGAGGAAGCCCGTTTCCTCTTTGCATGGCGCAGCTCTCTCTTTAGTTTTTCTATTTCCAGTTGCAAGTCGCGGTTCTCCTTTGCATGGGACATGTGACTTCCGCTCTGCGATTGGCCCTGGCTAAGGCGCACTGTGTGTACGCTACCCTCACGATTTTGCCTTCCCTCCAGGTTGGCGAAATGGTCCATGTGTTGGGACGCCCTGGATTCTGCTTGCTGTTCACCTTGTCCCGCCATCATCAACTGTTGTTTTCACTCTTGCACAAGCTCTCCCACAGACGGCGCCAATTGTAGGGTCAGTTTTTGCGGCCCAAGCCCAAGGAGGTATGGATTTGGAACCCTCTGAGCCCAAAACAATAAATTTTGTAGAGAGTGGGCGAAAGGGCTAGGCAAATAATGAAAATTACAGTATTAAACAGCAACACCAATGAGAGAAGTTGAATTAATGTGCTCTCGGACTAATGAGTACTCTGTCCGAAGAGAAGTTGTTCATTGATAATCAAGGGTTACAATTGCTGGAGCTACAACCATCTAAGGTACCCTTTCTCTCTCCTGTTTTTCGATCCCCCTCTATCAGAGGTACCCTTCCCTTATATAGCATTGCCTTCTTACATCTCCTCCGTCCATTTGTTCGTCATCCAGGCACCCACTTGAGTACATGTCCCATCACCCCACTTTTAGCCTTATGCGAGTGGCGGTAGCTGAGAAAGCACTGTTCAGGGGTCCTATCCACATAAATGCGGCCAGGAAGGTAGGTGCAGCGCATTAAATGCGGTGGTTGAAGTATGCCTCCTTGATATTTCTCTGTTGTCGTTATCTCTATGTGTGTCCGAGGTCCTTCTCCCTCTTGACACTTGTCAATAGATCACTTGAACCTCCCATACTCGTGTTTGATCAAACCTCTTCGGATCCGAATATGCGAGTGGCGGTAGCTGAGAAAGCACTGTTCAGGGGTCCTATCCACATAAATGCGGCCAGGAAGGTAGGTGCAGTGCATTAAATGCGGTGGTTGAAGTATGCCTCCTTGATATTTCTCTGTTGTCGTTATCTCTATGTGTGTCCGAGGTCCTTCTCCCTCTTAACACTTGTCAAATAGATCACTTGAACCTCCCATACTCGTGTTTGATCAAACCTCTTCGGATCCGAGGACGCATGACTACTCGGACATATGAGTATCTCCTCGGATGGTATACGTGCTCATCCCCAGGCGTCCCCCATTGGCGTGGGCTTCCGACTGAAGGCCTTATCTCCTCGGATGAAGAGTGTTCCTCATTCAGGGCCTCGGGCCCAATAAGTTGGGCTGGGTTTTCTCCCCCCACAGTTTTAATTTGAATTTACAACTTAAATTATTTTTTTGCTTATTCATAACAATTAATAATAACCTATTATTTAGAATTTTTTGCAAAAGTATTTTGAAAAGTGGTGTGAATATAGTATTTTATTTTGGTTTAAAAATAAATTATAAAAAAAAAAAAAAAGTAAAATTACATGGAAAAAAAAAGATAAAAAGTTATGCACTACTCAGTAAAAATGAAAATAAAAAAATAAAAGCTATGCTTAATATATATATAAACCACATTCTTCTAAAAAAATAAACCATAAATTTTTATGAAAAAAATTAAAAATTAATCAAACTAACACTAATATATAATATAATGTTTTGTACAAGCAATTATTTGAACACCTACACATTTGCTTGGCTCGACAAAATAATAATGAGTAATAATCCTTTATGATGATTTTTTTTTATTAAATGCAATAAAATATTTCTTATTATGAAATTTTATATAATTTGTCACAAAGAGAGAAAGAGGGAGGCCAAATATCATGTTGATTTTGATTTTGGTTTAGAGCTTCTTAATTTTATGTTATTTGGTGCGGGTTTCAAGTTGAACAACCCATTCGTGTAATAATATGCAGAGATGGATCATTATCCATGTAAGACATTCAAGAAAGCACCGACGCGGCTCCAGAGGAGCCGTACCGGAGTCGGACTCGCTGGGACGCGGCGACGCAGCAGGGACGCTGCTAACCGCGAATCTGTGCCATGTCGGGCCGCATCTAGCCACGTGGCCTCCCTGACTCGTGTCGACGCGGCGTGAATCGGGCTGACTTGGGCCGTATCGGCCGAAACCCGAAATGGCTTGTTCAAGCCGAAACGGCCGAGTCAGGCCAAAATTTAAAAAAAAAAAAAAAAAAAAAAAAAGGTGCAAAACGCACCATTTGAACTAACCTAAATGCCTCAGACTCTCACTCTCTCTCATTTCGTCCAAAATGCTCTCTCTCACTCCATCCCTCATCTCTCTTCTCTGTGCTCTTCGCCTCTAGCCTCTCCCTCGCTGCGGTGTGCTCCTCAGGTGTGTTGTGCTCTCTCTTCTCTTTGCTTCCCCTTTAGTCTCTGTTTTCTAAGATTTCTCTCTTCTCTGTGCTGTGTTTGCTGTGTTTGTGATTTTGTGTGCTTGTTAAAACCGATTTTGTCCAAACACTCTCTTCTCTGTGCTGTGTTTGTGTGCTTGTTTTTCGGTTCTTGTGGAGTTAAAGGGTTTTGTAGTTGCAGGTTGTAATTTTAATTGTAGATTGGTGACAATGTTTGATGCTTTGTATTGGTATTGTTGCAACGAATAAAATGATGGCAGGATTTGGCCCATTTGGGTTAGTGTGTATTGTTATTCTACTTATAAATTATGTAAAAAACAAGTGCATTTTCTTAATTTTTTTTGTAACTTTTATTTCAGCCTTGTAGGGTGGAGGACCTGAAGTTTTTCTGTAACTTTTAAATTTGGTATACATTTATATAATGTGAAAAAGTATGCTTAGCAATATATTAAAAATATAAATAAAAGTATTTTTAATAATTTTTAATCGCCAAGTCCCGCCGCATCCGCACTCACCTTTTTCAAAAATTGCCAAGTCCCGTACCTGCACCCGCACCTACACCCGAGTCTCGAAACACACCCGTGCTTCCTAGAAAACATTTTATGTTATCTGGTGCGGGCTTCAAGTAGAACCAACCCATTCGGGTGCTAATATGCAGAGATGGATCATCATCCATGTAAGACATTTTATGTTATCTGGTGCGGGCTTCGAGTAGAACCAACTCATTCGGGTGCTAATATGCAGAGATGATGAAACGATCATCATCCATGAATGGGCCCAATTTTAAGACAAAAGGCAATGCCGACCTTATAAGCTTAGCCACTAAAGTAAGTCTCTTGCCAACTGGGTTTCAAGGGTAATGATCTACGGACTCTACGGCAGGCAGTCCCACGATTCAAATGCCTATATACTTTTTACTTTTCAATAATTCGTAAATGAAATTTTGGAACTTAATTTGATTTCTTTTCCCAATTGGAATCATGGTTTTGTTAGGTTTTCGACCATAAAAGTTTTTTTTTTTTTTTCCCTCTTGATTTATAAGTTTTGGAAATATGGTTTCTGTGTTTTAAATATTAGAGAAGGAATGTATGGATTTAACTTGACTCCGTTTTTTTTTTTGTTAATTTTCTTTTTAATTTCCAATCTTGGTTTGGTTGTGTGGGGCCTGAGAACTTGGTAACCCCAGCCCACATTACATCCGACCAAGGCCTATGCTGAGGAAGAAGGAGCACCTAAGGACGTAGCATGAAGGACTGAGTTGCTCAGAGCCCCGCCGAGGATGACCCTGTCCTCGGAGGACCGAGACCAACATTAAGTGGGGGAGCAAGCCTAGGATAGGTTGTCACCTCCACACTAAATGCGCTCACCTAACCCTCTGGCCGCACTAATGGGGATGTGACTTTTGGACATGGCAGCTTTGATTGCTGCAACTCACATGAGTATTGGTAAAGTGGTTGGTGGGACGGATGGTCAAAAGAGAGGGGCGTGGATGATCAATAGGTGGAAGAAAGAGATTGTGAGGAAAAAGGCTATATAAGGGGAAGAAACAAATAAATGAAAGGGGGGACCACTGTCAAGCTCCTTAGACAGGTGCCGAGGAGCGACCTTGGAGGGTAACCCTGGTGCGCCAGCCTTCAACAAAAGGGAATTCTACATTGGGCATTGTCCGTTTGCTAGGGTCGAGTGCTTGAACCCGCTCTCTACAAATTCATTGTAATGGGCCGACTGGGCTTGAGTCTACTCTCTCAATGGTAGAAGTGCTCAAATTCGGTCCCTACAATTGGCACCTTCTGTGGGGAGAACTAGTGCGTTAGCAAGCGCAACGATTAATAATTCCCCCGTTGAGGGCTTGCGCGAGGTTAGGTAGTATTTTGTCACCACTGGCGACACCGACCCCAAATCCCATCACAAAAAAAAAAAAAAAAAAAAAAAAAAAAAAAAAAGAAGAAGAAGAGATAGAAGGAACAATAGACAATGATGCATTTGCACAAGAAATAATCATTGTAGAAAAGTAAAAGATTTAGAGGTTAGGAAAAGGAAACAAACATCGCAGCAATTTATTAATCAGAAAATAAGTACAAGATACAAACAGAGGCTCAGACAAATGTGTTTTAAAGCTAATTCTACAAACAGAGGCCCAGACAGGCCTGTTCTAAAGTTAACCCTAGGGAAGGGGGCTGAGGCAAACTTGTTTCAAGGCTACTAACAACCCCTAGGCTGGTGCAGATGGTGACGGCGCGAAGAGAGGAGCAGATGCAAGAGCGCTTGATGCCCCTCCCCATGACGTTCCCTTGATTCTCTCCTAGCCCCATATGGGTTAACCATTGGAGGCGGCAACACCCGGGCACCAGACATAACATGATCTTACGAGCCTTTATCGGTGGGTAGGCCAGGCGCGAGTCACTGCCAGTTTGAAGGGCATGCATGGACGCGCCCCGGAGAAAAGCGTTATGTACCTTATGGGCCTCCGTCCCGACTGCCATGCATGACACCATTAAGATGACGCCCAAACCTCAAGCATTTAGTCATTATGAATGGATTGACGGTTGATAGTCATTATGAATGAACTGATGGTTTGACAAATATACCACGTAAAATTATAATAAAGGACATACTTACATCCTTTACAGTAATCTCAAAAACTCATATAACAGATGATTTATTAAAAGAAGTCTTGATTGATCCTCCTTTACTGATCATTAAAGAAAACATTAATTGTGGTAATTTTTTGAACAATGATAAATTTCATCTCTTAACAGATAAAGTTAATCACAAGTCCCTAACAAATTTCCTCCAGACTATTATAGTGGTTGATGTAAGACTTTATGAAGAATCTCTATTTCACATATTCTCACAGAATGAGAGATGTAGTAATACTTACGACACAGATAGAATCATGGCAAAATTTGTGAATTTTTTGAATTCAAGTCACTCTAACATTGATAGACTTCACTATGACTACTCTTATGCCAGTACTCAATGAGAGCACAAAGGTGTAAAGGGAAAAATTTGTTTAGTTTATTTTATTACTATAAATTTTAAAAATGATTTTCTTATAAAACATTTCAAAGGAATTTTACGGAAAGATATTGACAGAAAAGTTTTCAAAATGAATTTTAAAGAAGCTTTGCAAAGAAATGTTTATTTTCAAAATATTGTTTATTTTCAAGACATTGATATACCAAAAAATTCTCTTACCAAAAGCCAATTGCAGACTAATATGAATAAAAGACCTTCCAAGGCAGACATGAAAGGAAAGGACAAGGCACCAGCGGTGCAACCCAAAGAAATCCAAAAGGCTTTAATGAAGATATTGGATAAGTATAAAGGCGTCTCGACAGAGACAATATCCTTTCAGAACACGTTGCTTGCAGAGGCAATATTCATGGGATGAAAAAAGTGATATTGGAAAAAATATGATATTATATTTAACGGATGAGTTCAAGTTGTACTAAGGTTACATCGTTTTTAAAGGCTAAAAGTGGGGTGATGGGACATGTACTCAAGTGGGTGCCTGGATGACGAACAAATGGACGGAGGAGATGTAAGAAGGCAATGCTATATAAGGGAAGGGTACCTCTGATAGAGGGGGATCGAAAAACAGGAGAGAGAAAGGGTACCTTAGATGGTTGTAGCTCCAGCAATTGTAACCCTTGATTATCAATGAACAACTTCTCTTCGGACAGAGTACTCATTAGTCCGAGAGCACATTAATTCAACTTCTCTCATTGGTGTTGCTGTTTAATACTGTAATTTTCATTATTTGCCTAGCTCTTTCGCCCACTCTCTACAAAATTTATTGTTTTGGGCTCAGAGGGTTCCAAATCCATACCTCCTTGGGCTTGGGCCGCAAAAACTGACCCTACAAAAACCAATAACAACTTACCAATTTTATTATAGTTAATTTTTTTTTTTTTTAAATTTTAGCGTTTTCATTCGCATTTTTGAAAACTATGTTTTACTATTTTATTGAAACAAGATTGATTTTATATAGCTTTGGCCCGTTTGATACATGTGTCTAAACACATGTTTTTATTTTTTAAACAACATTACATGTATTTTTATATATTTTTTCATCCATACATATTTTCAAAAGGCAAGACTTAAGTCCAATATTTATGTGCTGTTTCTTAAATTTCTTCCTTAAAATTCAACTATATAACTACTTAACTAAAAAATATGCTTTCGTCTTAGGAGAAAAAGTTATGTACCTACGTTTTGCCATTTAAAAAAAAAAAATTGAAACCGAAAAGTGTAGTTTAAACACAAGTATTGCAGACTTTCGGGTCTAGTTTCTTCAAAAAAAAAAACACAAGTATCGAATTGACATTTACAGCGTAGACTCCGTCCACACTGGTGTGCAATAATCAATTTTTTTTTTGGCAGAGGAATACACGGAAGAGTTAGCAATCGCTCACATCTGGAGACTCCTGGACATTGTGGCCTGCACCACCTTCTTCAGCTCTCCTTCGTCGTCTTCGCCCAAACCTGCGCCCAAACAAGAAAATAAAACCCAATTCTAGAAAATTCCAATGATCAAATATAATGTTGTCCTATTACCAAAAAAAAAGCCTTATTTATACCAATGTTATACACATAACATAAGAAAGGCAATGCTAAACTCATCCTATACGGTATGAACACTATATAGGTCCGTTTGGTTAGGCGTTTTGGGAGAGTGTTTTTAAAACCCAAAACTCTGTTTTGCAATCACAAGTCCCCATAGCTTTAAACCCAAAACAGCTTATACAATTGCACCCATAGTTGACATTAATTAAAAATAAATAAATAAATTTGATGAAGAAGAAGAACATACGGATTTGCGAATCATGGCCATCTGGACAGGGTTGATCTTGATGCGAGCAAGGGCTTCCTGCTCACGCTGCCGAATCATAAGCAAAGGATCCGAATGAAGTTTCCTCCACACGTCATTCGCAGACTGAGGCTTATCTTCGAACAAAGCTCCAGGCGTAGCCGATGCCGGTGCCGACGATGAAGCTGCCGCCGCAGCGCCGGCCTTGCCAGTATCGGCAGTTTTCACTTCAAGAGCCTTAAATCCTCCTCCATCGGAATTGCTTCCCTTCCCTACAGCCAATCCCGAATTGTACAGAAAATCTAATCTCTCCTGCTTACTGCCACAGAATTATACGATTGTAAGTATCAGAAAAACTCAAAACTCAAAATTCAAACCCTAACCCTAGCAAATACTCAAAAAAAAAAAAAATTTAAAAAAACACTTATTGTTATTTGTCTTAAACCATAATTAAATGAAGAAAATAACTTAATTACGACTTTTTAAATACATTTCAAATTTGATAGCAACGTGATAAATATCAAGAATCAAATTAGAGAATAAAGGAAAGTAGCGAACAAAACTAAAATTTGAAATTCGCAAATTGAAACCTCTTTTGTAGCTTGTTTTTGGGTGTTTGGTGCCCTAAATGCTAAAAAAGTTAGCATTTAACACATCTGATGCTACTACTTTATATTGGTATTTTTTTTTCCTTGAAGTGTGTTTATTTCTTTATTTTAGCCCTGTAAAAATGCTTTCCTATTAGCCCAATAATTCGAATAAAAGGAATTGCCATGCAAACTTAATTTTTGTCACATGGATTTTATTTTTCCACATCAACTTGGAACTCAAATCTCTAAGAGTTGAGTTTCCTCACTAAACTTGAGCCTCTAAGGCTCAAGATTCTAGTTTACTAAAATGTTTCAAAAACATACCAACTAACGAAATAGTTGCTAAAATCATGCTAAATGGCAAAAAAATCCCTGGTCTACATGACTAATTTTAGACTAGTATTGGTTGGATTTAAACGTAGGTCCCACCCACTTCATGAGCAATGACATAATTTGACCTTAGCAAAAATCATATTATAACCACCCCACAATAATTTTATATGAATATTCTCTTGGAGTTGGATGAAGCTTAAGAACAAAAACAATATCAACCTAGTGTGTTTGGATGATATGATTTGGGCATTTGAATTTGAATTTGGGTGATTAAAAAAAGATCAATAATTTGGATTTGTTAAATCCACCAAAGATTTTAAACCTTCAAAATGCTTGGATTTGAAATAACTCCTAAAATTAATATATTTGAAATACCTTTAAAATCAAGGCATTTCAAATCTATTAATTTAAAATCCACATCTAAGTTTCCAAACACAATCATCATGTTTGATAAATCATCAACTATAATTGACGGTATAGATGGTTCAATTCCTTATTTCAGTTACAACCTACACTTAATCTTCTATAACTAGTCACTTTAATTCTAGAGAGATTATTAGGTCTATCGGGAGGATTGTTGAAGTGATTCTCCTAATCAATGAAATAATGCCACTTATGCAAATGTGTGAGTTAGATCCTGATCAACACAAGAATTAAAAATAAAAACTCACTAGGTTACATTTATATAAATAGCAGCGTTTTAGTGGTTAGAAGGACCAGAAAACCCATTTCAACAATCCTCCCAATGAACATAATAATTTCTCCTAATTCTAAATACTTATCATTATACCCACTACCTAAGTGAGAAAATGACTTTATTCAGTTCCCACCTAAAGTATCATTATACCCACTATCTGATTCAATGATGCGTTTAGTAGAAAAGTCCAACTCTATATGTTTGTTTGTCCTTATCCGATTGTATGGAATCGTAAGAAAGTGGTCTTATGTTTTAGCCTCGTCAAATTTAAACTATCTTCCAGACCCAAAATGTGCAAAAATGCTTATTACCCACTTGCATTTGCTGTTACATATACCTTTGTTTATTTCTTTTTTCTCCCACCTAACTTTCTTCTTTGTCCCACCTAACACTAGAATATCTTCGTAGCTTCCAGTTAGCTTAGGGTCCGTTTGGTTCCCGTAAAATATTTTTCAGTAAATACTTATTTTCTAGAAATGCTATTTTTCGGAAAAGGAAAATATTTTCAAGTGTTTGGTTGTATTATGAAAATTGTTGTGGAAAATATTTTTATGTGTTTGGTTCTATTAGGAAAATGCTATTTTCCTACAATTTTTTCACATTTTCTCAGCATCCAAACAAATTTTATTACAAAAAATTTCAACATCACAGCCAATTCAACAACAAATTTCGGCAACAACAACAACAACAACAATCAGTTCATCAAAAAAAAAAAAAAAAACAACAACAACAAACAAACTTAAAAAAAAAAAAAAAAAAAAAAAAAAAAAAAAGAAAAAAGAAAAAAGAAAAAAGAAAAAAAACTGAGAGATCGAGGAAGAGGAAGCGATGGGTCTGGGTCGATGACGATCGACGATCGACGGCGCGGCACGGTGCGACTCGCCGGTGCGAAGAGCACTGGGTTCTTGATTCAAAGGAGATCGACGATTGACGACGCAGCGCGGTGCGACCGAAGGTGCGACTGGATCTGCTCGTTGCGGTGAGGCGATGGGGACTGGGTTCGTGGTCACCGACGATGGGCTCTGGGCTTGATCGGCGGTTCGTGGGTTCGTGGCCGGTAGCGATGGGCGCTGGGCTCTCTCTCTCTTCGTGCTCTCTGTTTCTCAGTTTTTCGAAAAATAGAATTTGAAGTGAAAATAGAAAGGGAATTGGTTTTCACCTTTGACCACTGGTCAACTAAAATCAATTTTCGGAAAATTGATTTTTCATGTGCAACAAACACCCATAATTACAGAAAAGTATTTCCGAAAATGCTTTTCACCCAAAACAAACGCAGCCTTAATTGGTAAAGTTTCTGATGGTTAAATAAGAGATATGGAGTTCAATCCCTGCCTACACCAAAAACCGAGTGATGTCTTGATTCGATGATAAAAAATTATTATCAGAAGCGGACGCTATAGATTTGAAACTTTCTTAAAAAACACTATAATATCTTCATGAGTACTTTTTCCAGCAAACCTCAAGGGCAAACCCATTCAAATTTTAATTTTACAAGCAATAATTACGTACAAATACAATCCCAAGTTGTGAATTACTAATTTAAGAGAACAGTGTGATGGTATTGGGCTTGAACATGTTCTGATATATAATATATAATTGTAATATTGGTTTTTTTTATTTTTAAATTTAAATTTTGGCTTGAAAGTGATTCGCTGTTCTATAGGATTCATCACTCATCAATAACTTCTATTACTATTTTTTCCTTCTATGCCATAACACATAAGCTATATACTGGTGGCATCCATCACATATATAGTAAGGTTTTCAGACTCGGACCATTCATTGAACTGTAAAAGGGAGAGGTTCAAGATTTTTGAGGTTCGAACCGAAATCGAACCGGAGTCTAACCGTGATGACGTCATAATTAATTTAATAATTAATTAAAGCCTAAATATAGATATTAAATTTATAAAACTAGCAAATTGACTAATATATCTATATATGTGAGAGAAATTTAATAATTTTCAAGCGTATATTTAATAATTAAATAAGAAAGTTAATAAAATAAAATAATAACCATGAAAATATTAAAATTTATGATTAATTTTTGAAGTAAGGATGAATATCTTTGAAGAATTTTAATTATAATTTTTTTATTCTTTGTAAGAGATGGATAATTTAATTAAGTAGAATAAAATTGTGTTAAGTTGTTTTTATAAAATAATAAAAAAAAAATTGTAAAGAGGTTGGACCGTATGGTTCTTGCCACCAGTTTGTGCGGTCCGACCCCCGTTTTAGGGGTTCATGGAATTATCAAAAAATCTAATTCTTTATGCTTAAAAAACTAGTTTTCATCCCGGTTCCTGGTTTTCATGGTTTGACCTCCCGATCTGGTCTTGGTCTGAAAACCTTGATATATAAGAGGGACCGGCCTTCCCTATATATAACAAAGGAATAGGATTTGATTGGTTATAAGAAATAGCAAAATCAAAAAGAAAACAATAAATTACAATAACCTACACTGAGGTTTGGGGTATTACCAAACACATCTAAAGGTTTTACAAAATGATCAATTTAGTCCTTAATCACTAACACTGTTTGTGCTCCGTTTTTTTGATTTTTTTTCCTTTTCTTCCTTCTCACCCTTCATGCCAAAAAATCTGTCTCTAACCTCCAGCTCTCTCTCTCTAATCTCTAAAACTCTCATGGCCAACACGGATCCACACGCTACTAGACCTTTGTTCTCAGTGGATCCTTCATCTTCTCATCCTCCATATTGCCGATCCAGGTTTCACGCATCGTCTAGGACTCTTTAGCTTATAGATTGAAGAGTGGGTTTGCGGTTTTGAGGGAATGAGAATCGGATAGGGAGTAGATGTTTGTTGGTCTTAGGTTTTTGAGAGAAAAGTGAGATGAGAGATGAGAGACCATCTTTGTGGTGATGTTGGCTGAGGTTCACCGTTGAGGAGCATGAAGGCTCTACTCCGTTTAGATCGGTGAGATCGAAAAGAGAGAGGAGTGATTTTCAGTGAGGAGAGTTGATGGTTGAGGAGGCTTAGACTTAGGCTAATCGGAGATAGAGTCATGGAGGCTCGGCCATGGTTGGTGTTTGGTTTCTGGAGAGAGCTCAAGATCGAAAAGACAGAAAGAAGGGAGAGCTCAGTTTCGAGGGATAGAGAGAGAAGAGCACGGTGATAGTAGGGTGAGGAGCAGAACCACCGCCTGTGGTGGCAGTGATGTTCGAAGATGGAGTTACTCGGGTGGTCGGCCATGAGAATTTCAGAGATTAGAGAGAGAGAGCTGGAGGTTAGAGACAAAGAAAAAAAATTCTGGCATGAAGGGATCGAGAGAAGAAGAAAATGAAAATAATAATAATAATAATAATAATAAACGGTTCCCTAATGGTGTTAGTGACTAAGGACTAAATTGGTCATTTTATTTTGACCGGGGTCTACCGATACATATAACGTTGTAATTAATTTAATAATTAAATAAAATAAATATAAAGAAACTAAATTTGTAAATATTAGTAAATTTGACTAAAACATTCTTAAAAATTGAAACAAACTTTCAAATAAAAGATTATTACTGATTATTATTATACCTAAATGATATAAATTAATGTATTACCTATAATGTTTTTAAAAAAATCCAAATAAGAGTAGAGATGATAAGATTTAAAAATAAAAAGAAGGAAAAAACGGAGTAAAAACTCAGGACTTTTAGTGAATAAAGTAGTATTACCAACGTACTAGTACAATGGGGGTAATTGACTATTTGCATTTTGCAAAACTTGGGAAGATGGTTCATTTTCAATTTTAATCTTCAATACTATATTTTGACTCCCACCAACCCACCCACATTATTACTTTCCTTTTGTGATGCTTTACTTCCTTAACACAGTTTCTTAGCTCCAGCTCCTACTGGCCTCTCCTTCTTCATTCTCACGCCTGCGACGCTTCTAATCTTCTTCTTTTTTTTCTTTTTTTAAATCTCACCATACCATCGGTGCTTCTTATATTTTTTGCTTCATTTTCGTATCTTCTTCATCATTTTTTTTCCTCACTTCAAATCCATGGCAGAATATCAGATCGGAAAGCAAATTTCTTCACAAACTTACAGTTAAACCGGCTTACGGTTTGAACGGTTTTTCAGGTTAGACCTCGATTCAAGCGGTTCTCTCGTACTGTTTATATACTTAGTTCTTGCATTAAAAAAAAAAAAAACCATTTTCATGAACGGTTCATGGTTAACACAGTCGGACCGTACGGTCCGGTCTGGGTTTAAACTCTAGTCTAGTCTCTCTCTTTGTTCCTCCCAAAAATGCAATTCCAAAAGGATTTTCACTGGATATTCAAAATTCACAGATTCTCTATTCTCCTCTGTTCTCCGGGTTAACTTCCCTCTTTAACTCTCATTTGCGATCATTATAATAATACATGGACACTACTTACGTATTTTGACCATCTAATCTATAAAAAAGCGAGTTCACAATGGTGAAAGACATTCAACCTACACAATTAAGATACTTCTACCAAACTCATCATAGATATGTGTAAAACTATATATAATAGTTTGTGTGTAATAAGCACAATTCTTAATCATATTACACAGCAATTAAGCTGAGTGAAACCATCCTTCTATACATGTATTAGATGTTGAAGTTATCAGTTATACAATATACATTATCAATAATTCAACTTTAACGAATGATATTAAATATGAGTTGCATTATTGGTGATTGACTAATTATCATGACTCGACTCTCATAATGTTTCTCACCAAAAAAAAAAAAAAAAAAAAAACCCTCTCATAATGAGCTTCCTCATTCTTACTGGGAAGCTAATCCGTGGGGGTAAGTCTATCAAAAATAGGAGGCATCATTAATCGTTTTAAAATTCAAGATTCTACGATTATGCATTTGATTTCTCTATTTTCTTTTATATATAAAAAATGTGTCATGCATGGTACGCGTGTGATTTTTGGTTTCATTTGTTAATTGCATGACTCGAGAAATGACCCTTTTTGTTTAGTTTTTTACACTTGTGTCACACTCTGTCCGTATGGTATTGACACTAGAAGTAAAGTTTTGACTGTAGAGTTTTAGATGGAAAGTTTTTTGCTATAGAGTTTATTGAAAAAGACTATAATATATTCATGGCCAGTTACTTTTTCCGACTGATCTCAATGGAAAACTCTTTCAAATTTTAATTTTACAAGCAAATTGTAAAATGTTAATTATAAGAGCCTTCCATAAAAACAATTAAATAAAAATTATAAGAGCCCAACGTGAAAGTACTAGTTTTGAATAAGTTTTTTTTTTTTTTACATTATTTTATTTTAGATGTTTAAATAACTTCTGATATATTCTTCGTTAATGTATATAAACCTACGTAGACAATTTAATATAATTTGAATTGAAAATTCACTTTTTTAATTAAAAGTTAGAAAATTCAAAAAAGGCAAATTCAAAGTCTTTCTTTCTTTTCTATTCTTCTTCGTCTTATTATTATTATTATTATTATTATTATTATTTTGCTGCTTTGAAGGGGGGGCGGGGGGTGGGGCTTCCATGAAATTGTATTCGTCGATTAGGCGACTGTAATTTTTTGATGTGGGTTATCATAAGTCCTATTTTGTTGGCTGGAAGGCTCAGTTTGTTAATAGAAATTATAACATGGTAGCTCTCTTTTGGGCACAATGGGCAAGCTTTTGTAACACTTTTGGGCCTGTACCCATTTGAAATCTTTTTAGTTCTATTGTTAAAGCCAGATATGAAGATAGGTGAAGGCCCAATCCTCCTTGTTTTACTTTGATTGTTGCGATTAATAAAAGTATTCTGTATTCATTCTTCAACAACAACAACAACAACCAAAAAAAAAAAAAAAAAATTTAATTGTTACTAACTATCTGCCCTGGGATTAAAAAAAAAAAAAACTATCTGCCCTGGGATCATTGTTACTACTTCAGCTTATAGGGCCGAAATTTGGTTTTGTCTTCAAATTGGGCCCATGTATGGATAATGTTTGTTCCATCATCGTTTCATATTAGCACCAAAATGGGTTGGTACGTACTTGGTCCTCTTTTAAGCCCACGTCAAAGAACACAAAATTAGGATTAAGGTTTTTCTTTAAAAAATTATTTGGTTTATTTTATTAATCATATAATTAAACGACACTTAATTAAATAAAGAAACTACTTATTTGGTTTCTATTTATTATCATATAATTTTACTTTTATCTAATTTATTTTTAAACTAAAGAAGTAAAGAAACTACTACTAAAACTATTTCAAAAGACACTTATTATTTGTCATAAATGTTAATTAAATCAATAAAATAAATAAATTACGACTTTTTAAATTCATTCCAAATTAAACGAGTTGAATCAGCGAGTTGAAGAAAGCAGAGCTGAGATGATATATGCTAGTATTTCTGTAAGCAATGCTCTCTAGACTTCTTTTATTAACACACGTGCTCATGCAATATATCTACTATATACGGATCTCTTTGCCTTTTTTTTTGCAATGTTTCAGATTATATCCTTGGACGTTGAGGAATAGTAATTAAATTAAATTAAATTAAATAATCTCTTTGTCATGTCCTCTGACACCTCCACCATTATCAAATTGTAGTTTTCAAATGCCGGAGGAGTTCTATACTTCTGCAAATTTATCTACTTGTGAAATTGCTGAGAACAATTGAGTATACAAAGATCGAAAAATGTGTGTGTGTGTGTGTGTGTGTATTTTTATTTATTTATCAGTGTTAACAGTTTGTTTAGATATGTTTATCTACACCTCGCAAAAGAAACAATTAAAAGAAGAGAAACAGAAAAATCAAATGAGAGTAAGCAAATCGGGTAGAAAAGGTACCTTAATGTAACTGTTGAGTTGAGAATGGAATTCACAGTTCTGTCTTTGTCTAGACATTTTTGCTCATATAATAACTCCCTCAACATTGATTTATATACTTTTTTTAGAAACCTCAAACAAGTTGTGTCTAAGTACACCTATAGAAGAGTTCACAAAGATTTAAAAATAGTCCATGATTCGGGGTCCCAAAGTCTATACTATATACCAAGAAACGTAAATCAATTGAACAAACCTGACGACCACAGAGCACCTTTGGTTTGAGAAAATGTTTTAGTACTTGCTGGTCTTGACATGAGAGAGCGTCAAATTGGCCTTAAGCTCCTGAGCAATCTTGGGCCAGCTGCCAGCTTTCCCTCCCTCTGTGCCTCTGGACCATTGTCTTGTAAGTTTAATAATCTTGATGGTAAAAACGGGAGTTGGGCTGCTCATACTGGTGAGGACAAAATGGACAGAAGGAGCTGTGACATGCTGAGCCTCTTGAGCTGTCTGGAGAGGCTTCGCATCTACTGTCAATTACAAAATGTAAAAGAGACTGGCAATTCTGCACCCACAGGCAGTTTGTAGCATGATGTAAGTTGAATTTAGACCGAGGAAAATGAGATTGTAAATGTATCCTTCCTCATGTGAATGTATAAATTCTGTGTGTTTAGACAAACAGAAAGAATTAAGAAAAAATGAAAACAGGAGATACATTCAAGGAATTTTTTTTCTAAATAACAATAAATATTAAAAAATTTAGTTAGTTGTCACGTCGTGAAAGAATATTGAAAACTAGCATATCGAGTGTCTAAAACTCGAGTTCCAAGATAAAAATTGAGTTTTTAAATCTCGACTTGTAAGGAAAAATCCACGTAAAAATCGAGTTTTAAAGACTCGAGTTGCGAAAACACCGCTATAGGCTTTAAAAACGTCACTATAGGGCTTAAAAAGGGCGTTAAAAAAATTTAGCAGAAAAACGCCGCAATAGGCCTCTAAAACGTCACTATAGGGCTTAAAAATGCCGCTATGGGGCTCTCTGAACCTGGTATTGATCACTTATGAAAAATTTTGTAGGAAAACGCCGCTATAGACCTTTAAAACGCCACTATAGGACTCAAAAACGCCACTATAGGGGCGATAAAACTAAATTTTTTTTGCATGGAACTCAAGTTTCTAAAACTCAAGATCTATGTGGCATTTTAAGTACAAAAATAGTTGCAAAGCGAGTTTTTGGGACTCGAGTTTTAATATGGATCTCGAGTTTCTAAAACTCGAGATGCTATTTTTCTTAAATCTTCATAACGTTGTCTAACTTACTACATTTTTGTCCCACACACAGCTAATCTGCCCATTCCCCCTACATTCTAGAGTAGGACCAAAGCATTAAAAGCCTTCAAAAAATGCTCCCTTTTGTTTCTTAAGTGTGAGTTTGGGAAGCATGTTTTGCACGTTTCCAGCAGCTACCTTTTTTTTAGTGCGTCCCATGCACGGGACCCATAAGTACGGAATTCAGCAAATTTGAAGTTAAAACTAAGTCTTACGGCACTATTCACACATTTAAAAATTATTTTGTTTCAATGTTTTCAGTTTTCAGTTTTCAACAATAAGCAATATTCAAGAAGACCCTAAATATTTCAACTTTTTCTTCTAATGAATTTTGACAACAACATTTGCACTTGGATGATTTTGTAAGAAATATAAAATTCATAGTTTCTAATATTGTTTCTCATGACATTATATTATACGATTGACAAGGACTTGTAGACATCGTAAAAAGAAAGGGAATAGACACAGAAACCAAATGTTAAATCTCATGTTGAAATTAAATATTGTTTTAATTATCTGTATTAGTAATTAAATTCAAACATGGTAAAAAAGTGCAATCTTTTCAATCCCCAGTCCATCCTAGTGGCAAAGAGTTTTTCCGAAACATCAATTTTGAAAAGAACTAGATTGGATGGCAGACCACCTTTTGGAAAAGACTTAAGTTCTAGACAATTTCTGATTTCCGAATGTTGAAGAGATGGGAGAAGCCTGTGCATGTTTGTAGGCATGGAATTGAGACGCTGGCATTTATTGACTAGTAACCGAATGAGATTGGGGGCTGGAAATCCTCCACTGGGAAAAGCTACAAAATTAGGACAATCCTCAATTTTCAAGGACATCAGATCAATTAGGCGATGTCCCTCCAAAACTGAAAGGGACTCCATTTTGCTACAAGTCTCGATTCGAAGAACACAAAGCTTTGGGAAGATGTGTAAAGGAAATGACTTGAGAGTATTACAGCTATAGGATATGTAAAATGACTCAAGGGAAGAGTAGCATGGGTACATCGGAAACTGTAATTCCCTACAATTCAAGATACTAAGCTTTTTAAGTGTAGTGAGTAGACTACCACTTTTAAGATCAAGAGACTTGAGCAGAGGAGCACTATAAATCATTAACTCTTTAAGACAATTGTTGCGAGACAGCATTCGGTTTGGCAGAGACTCTAAGTTATCAAATCCGCCCATCCTGAGCATGTGCAATGTAGGTGGCAATACATTCATTTGCAACAGCATGTCATTATAATAGGTTACACGCAAATCACGAATGGCAGGAGCCCTTGGGAGAGAAGTCCCAAGCTTTGAACATTTAAGAATCCAAATTGTGGTTAAAGAAGGAAGGTGCTTGGGCAGGCTTCTGCTTAGTTTGGGACAATCCTCAAGACGAAGCTCGTGAAGATGTGGGAAAGCTCCTCCTTCATAAGAAAACCATTCCTCCCACTTTAACATTCTCTCAAAATTCAATTTTTTCAGTGATTGAAATGGTGTTATTGTGGAAGAGCTGCCACCATAGAAATCAGGACCGACTTTAACAACTTCATCAAACCCAACAATGCTGAGGTTTTGAAGAGAGGGGAGTTGCCCAAGTGATGGCAAATTGAGGCAAAATCTGCAGAGTTTAGATGAACATCTTTAACATTTGAAAATGAATAATCTCCTACCCAATTAGGAAAGCTTGTGCCACTGTAGTTGTTGATAACAAGCCTTTTCAAGTTTGTAGAGGTTGGAGATTGTTGAGTACGTCCCTTTCACTTTGAGAAATAATATCATCGGCATCCCACTCCAATGTTAGCTCTTTAAGCTGTCTCTTAGCCTTCAACTTTGCATACAAAGCATCTGTTGGGTTTATCACATCTTGAAGCTTTGCTATCAAAATGGCTCCTCTGAGATTTGGAAGCTTCCCTAACTCTCCAATTTGGAATCCAACATTCTTGTTGACAACAAATTTAGTCAAAGTCCGAAGACATTTTAATCTGCTTATTTGTATTGGCATCCTTTTTATACTGGTTCCAATAACATCATTTTCACTTATAATTTTCTCTTATTTTATTCAACGGTTGAAATTGAATTGTTCTTTTTTCAACTTTCTTGAGAGCAATTGCATCAATCTTGTTGTCAACTATCTAATTCAATGATGTGTTCTGCACAAAAGTCCCACTACGCGGAGCTTCATTTAGACCCACAATGTACAAAAATAAATAAATAAATAAATTGTAGGTTCACAAACTTTTTCACCACAACTTTGTCTGGAAAATTTTGAGAGAGAAGGAAAAATGATGAGTTTATGAGGAAGTGGTAAACAATAATTCAGAGTCTTGTGAGAAGTTTACGAAGAAATAGCTTTCCAATTGCATTAACCTTACTATTAATTTTTCTTAAGGATTGATCAAGGTAGCCCTAAGGCCCATAACTATAAAAGCCTTAAAATTATTTTTTTTAAAAAGCCTTAAATTTGTTTAATGATGTTCAAAATTTATTCCAAACCCTTGCATTTTTTTATTTATTTTTTTTTTTTTTTATGATTAATAGTTGGGGTTGTGGGATTTAAAATGCATGCATTGCTTAAGATTTTCGAGAGCAGTTATTTTTTACCTAAAACTCTTTCAAAATTAAATTTTACCTGCACTTAAGATCTCAAATTGCAAAATGTTAATTTTAAGAGACCAATATGAAAGTACTTAATTTGCTTGAACAAGGTCTTACATAGTCTTTGTTCATTTGTATAAAGTTAGACAATTTGATAGTCTTTTCATCATCTCTGCATTTTAGCACTTAAGATCATTACCCATGAACTTCAAAGGACTAGGAAACCCAGTCGGCAAGCGACCTTCTTTACTGATGTCGCGGAAGCCTGAATAAAAGCACACACGATGCTCTCTTGATGGAACAGAAACTAAACTATTAGTTTCTAGTAGTAAACCTCGAATCCACGAGGGGTTTTCCCTGAATCCACGAGGAGATAAAACTGGAATCCACCAGAAGAAAATTTGGCAAAACGTTTGTGTTTATTGATAATAGTCTGATTTGCCTCTGACGGCTACAAAACATATAAATACTGAGAAAAAAACATTTAAAACCATAATTCGCACTAATTAAGCGATTAGGTGACAAAATTACCGAATTTTACCAAAAATGGCAAAATTGAGTTAAATGCAGAATCATAAACTACTGACCTTAAGGGTCGTCCTAAAACAGACGGGACTTTATTCTGACTTTTAAACTAAAAGTTATTAAGGAAAAACAAATATTACTATAAATAGCAAAAACACTGTTTTCGGGGCCTTAATGAAGGAATTTGCCTAAATTTTGGCAACTTTCATAGCTATGAATCTGGATCAGAACACTGTTTCCCTTCAACCTGCCCAATTTCATGCAATTCCAACATTGTTACCCCTGATGGCCCCTACTGGCACCCCCCTTTGATCTTATGTTGTGACTTCCTGTGCCCCTGCTGCTCCGGAAGGCATGTGCTGTCTGTTCTACATCAGTCCCCCCCACTTGAAAAGAGCTCAACCCCGAGTTCCACTATCTGGTTTATCAGGAGGATGATAGTCATACAAGTCAGCAACATTGAAGGTAGAAGAAATGCTCATGTCTGGAAGAAGAGCAACCACATAAGCATGTTGTTGATCTTCTTAGTAATCTGAAATGGCCCATACTTCTTGTCCTTCAATTTGTTGTAGGTACCAACAGGAAATCTCTCCTTCCTAAGATAGACCAGCACTAAATCCCCAACATTGAAGATCTTCTCGCGCCTCTTCTTATCAGCAGCTTCCTTGTACTTAGCATTTGTAGCTTGCAATTTCTGCCTCACCTCCTCTTGCATGACCTGAATACGGTCAGCCATATTCTCTGCTGCTTGACTTACTCCTAAAAGCTCAGGTAAAGGTACCAAGTCTAAAGTGTGTTTTGGGGGCACGCAGTAGATGATGGTAAATGGAGACTTACCAGTGCTTCTATTAACTGAGCTATTGTACGCAAACTTTGTTTGGGATAATGCAAGATCCCACTGCTTGGACTTCTTGCCTGAGATACATCGAATCAGATTCCCCAAAGTGCGATTAACCACTTCTGTTTGGCCATCAATCTGTGGATGACTAGTGCTGCTGTAATTCAAGGAAGTGTCAAAACACTTCCACAAAGTCCGCCATAAGTGACTAATGAACTTGGTATCCCTATCAGAGGTGATGGACTTTGACACTCCATGCAAACACATAACTTTTTTAAAGAACAGATTGGCCACTTAAGTAGCATTTGAAGTCTTCTTGCATGCTATGAAATGGGACATCTTCGAGTACCTGTCAACCACAACAAAAACAGAATCCATACCTCGCTGGGTTCAAGGAAGACTCAGTATAAAGTCCATAGACAGATCCTCCCATAGTGCTTGTGGAACTAGCAAAGGCATATATAAACCAGTATTCTGGGATTGACCCTTAGCAGTTTGGCAGATTGGACACTTCCTCACATGATTGCCAACATCCCTCTTGAGTTGTGGCCAATAATACCTCTCTTTCACCAGTGCTATAGTCTTATCTCTGCCCATATGTCCACCTAAACCTCCACCATGTAGCTCCCTAATAATCTGCTCCCTCAATGAACTTTTAGGGATGCATAATTGGTTACCCCGAAAAAGGAAACCATCCTAGATGTACATACTATTGACAGCAGTATGAGTTTGTTGACACTTACCCCAAATATCACCAAAATCCTCGTCATTCTCGTACAGCTCCTTGATTCAATCAAACCCTATAACTTTAGTACGCAGGGTGGTCAACAACGATGCTCGCCTGCTGAGTGCATTAGCCACCTTATAGGTGACACCAGACTTGTGTTTCAAAGTGAAATGAAAGCGCTGTATATAAGCTACCCGTCGAACATGCATCCTGTTAATGCTAACTTGATTGTTGATGTGCTTTAATGCCTGATGATCTGTATATAATACAATCTCCCTCTGAATCAAGTAGTGCTCCCAATGCTTAAGAGTCCGTACTACAGCAAAGAACTCCAGTTCATAGGCTGACCATTTACTTCGAGCTTCACAAACTTTCTCACTGAAGAATGCTGCTGGTCTGTTGTCTTGTGAAAAAACAATGCCTATCCTAACCACAGATGCATCACACTCCACCAGAAACACCTTATCGAAGTTGGGCAATGCCAAAACCGGGGCTGTGCTTAACTTTTCTTTGATCAAGGAAAAGCTTTGTTCTGCCTCTTTTCCCCATAGGAACTTCCCCTTCTTCAGACATTCAGTGATAGGGGCTACTATGCTACTGAAATCCTGAATAAACCTCCGATAAAAGGTTCCTAGCCCATGGAAGTTTCACACATCACTCACTGTCTTTGGGGTTGGCCATTCTCTGATTGCATGGACCTTGTCCTCATCAACATGAATCCCATCCGAACTAACCACATACCCTAAGAACAACAATTTATCAATCAAGAAGCTGTACTTCTTCAAGTTGATATACAACTCATTGGCCTGTAACACCGCTAATACTTCTTGCATATGATTATAGCGGGCTACTTCTGTCTTACTGTAAATCAGGATATCGTCAAAATAAACTAACACAAACTTTCCAATAAATGGTTTCAATACCTGATTCATAAGTCTCATGAAAGTGCTGGGAGCATTGGATAATCTAAAAGGCATTACCATCCACTCATACAACCCCTCCTTTGTCTTAAAAGCTGTCTTCCACTCATCTCCAGGCCGGATCCGAATCTGGTGATGCCCACTCTTGAGATCCAGCTTGGTGTAGCACTTAGACCCACTCAGCATATCAAACATGTCATCTAGTCGGGGAATAGGAAATCGATACCTGACTGTGATCTTGTTAATGGCTCGACTATCCATACATATACGCCAGCTCCCATCCATCTTTGGTGTTAACAATGCTGATACTACACATGGACTCATACTCTTCCTGATCTGCCCCTTGCTCAAAAGCTCATCCACCTGCCCTAGTAGAATCTGACCCTCTTGAGGATTCATTCTGTAATGTGGCAGATATGGTAGACTAGCTCCAGGAGCTAAATCAATGCAATGCTAGATGTCACGCATTTGGTGGTAAACCTGCAGGCAGCTCCTCTGGAAAAAGTTCTTCAAACTCCTTGATCAATGGTTGAATTGCCTCAGGTATCTCAGTATATACCTATTTCAACTCCTCACACTCCTTGTCAAACTCATCTTCATTGTTCACTATGAGGAGTGCTGGCTTCCCCTCCACTTTAGAAGCTTTAGGTCAACTGCCTTCCTTAATAGGACCAAGGACAATTTTTCTACCATTCTTAAAAAACACATACACATTATCCTTACACTTATAAGTAGCATCTACATTATACTGCCAAGGTCTACCCAGTATTAAATGACATGCATCCAGTTCAACAACATCACAAACTACTTCATCTAGATAATATTTACCCATAGAAAAAGTAACATGACATTGTTGAGTAACAAAAGTTTCCGTACCTTTCTTGATCCAACCTATCTTGTACGAAGAGGGATGTTTTTCTGTTTTCAGTCCCAGCTTGGTAATCAAACTCTTCGACGTAATGTTCTTTACACTGCCACTATCTATGATCAAATCACAAACCCTTTTACTGATGGTGCATCGTGCTCGAAAGATCTCATTCCGTTGATCACCGTATTCCACCCTTGGTGTGAGCAACAACCTCTGAATCACCAAAGATTGCCCTAATGGCATGCCTTCCTCGTCTTCTTGGACCTCATTGGGATCATAGGCATGCAGATCCGCAGCATTATACACCTCTTCACCCTCTTGTTCACCTTTTACCTTGCCCTCTTCTGCCACCACCAGATTCATTGCGGCTCGCTTAGGGCAAGTACTAGATCGATGTCTTGGTTCTCTGCACCTGTAACACTTATTCCTAGTTGGCCTAGCATAGGGGTTGGCGTTCGCTATCGGCTGGGCTGCGGAACTTGCTATTGCCATTGTGGATTGGTTGACACCACTATTCTCCCTAACCACGGGTTGTGATCGTGGTGTAAACATAGGCTGTTTACCTTTGTTGGCAGTGGAACTAGAGGACTTCGAACTGCGATTAGAAAACTTCGAACCTACCCTGAGATGCTGATATTCTATTTTCTTGGATAAGGTTACAGCCTTATTCAAAGTATATAGGGTTTGTAAGGATACCTGATCTTGGATGGAAAATCGTAACCCATGTACAAATCTGGATATCTGTTGATCTTCAGTTTCCTCCAAATCATTGTGATTCGCCAACCTGTCAAACTCCTCAATGTACTCATTAACTGTCCGAGTACCCTGCTTGCAATCCTGGTATTGTCTGAACAACTCCTGCTGGTAATCTGGTGGTAAGAACTGGTCTGCCATTAATCTTTTCATTCTCCTCCATGATTGTGTTGGAAGCTTTCGTTCACGGGTATGATTTAATTGAACATAATCCCACTAGGCAGATGCTCCTCCCTTCAATTTGTAGGCCACCAAACACACCTGTTTGTCATCTGCTGTACCCATATAATCGAAAAAAATTTCCACCTCACTGACCCAATCCAGATACTCTTCAATGGAGACATTACCATTAAAGGATGGTAACTCTATTTTCATCTGATAGTCCCTTTGCTCCTGATAACCTCGGCCATTATCCCTCGCGGGACCACGATGATTTCCAAGGACTCTCTCTGTATACTCCTCCTCTCCACTGTCTTCTTCGTAGTCTTGTTGTCTGTTCCCGTTTGGACCACGATGGGGAGGGCCACGCGCTCGGTTATCACGTCGCCCTCCGTCATCACAATTAGGGTTTCGATTAAGCAAGGTGGCAAGCACTTCTTGAATCTGGTCCAGAGTTTGCTGGGTTGAATCACGAAAATCAAGGAACTCAACCCTAGTAAGGACTGGGTTGTTAACGTCGTCACCGCCGTCATTGTTATGGTGGTCACCGTCCTACCGGTTAGCCATCAGACCAGGGTAAGTTAAGGCTCTGATACCAACTGATGTCGCAGAAGCCTAAAGAAAAGCACACACGATACTCTCTTGATAGAATACAAACTAAACTATTAGTTCCTGGTAGTAAACCTCGAATCCACGAAGAGTTTTCCCTGAATCCACAAGGAGATAAAACTGGAATCCACTAGAAGAAAATTTGACAAAACGTTTGTGTTTATTGATAATAGTCTGATTTGCCTCTAATGGCTACAAAACATATAAATACTGAGAAAAAAACATTTAAAACCCTAATTCGCACTAATTAAGCGATTAGGTGACAAAATTACCGAATTTTACCAAAAATGGAAAAATTGAGTTAAATGTAGAATCATAAACTACTGACCTTAAGGGTCGTCCCAAAACAGACGGGACTTTATTCTAACTTTTAAACTAAAAGTTATTAAGGAAAAACAAATATTACTATAAATAGCAAAAATACTACTTTTGGGCCTTAATGAAGGAATTTGCCTAAATTTTGGCAACTTTCATGGTAATTGCATGAACCTGGATCAAAACGCCGTTTTCCTTTAACCTGCCAAATTTCATGCAATTCCAACACTGTTACCCCTGATGGCCCCTACTGGCACCCTCCTTTGATCTTACGTTATGACTTCCTGCACCTCTGCTGCTCCAGGAAGGTATGTGCTATCTGTTCTACATCATTTACAAGGCTGGCATTCATGGATGATGGTCTTTTCATCATCTCTGCATTTTAGCACCCGAATGGGTTGCTTCTATTTGAAGCACAATCAATCAGTTGAATCAGCGAATGAAGAAAGTAGAGCTGAGATTATAATACTGTTTCTGTTTTATTAACATACTTGCTCATCCAATATCTACTATATATAGATCTCTTCCCCCTTTTTTTTTTTTCTTTTTTCTTTTTTTCTTTTGCAATTGTTTCACAAAATTTCCTTGGATGTTGAGGAATGATAATTAAATAAAATAAAATAATCTCTTTTTGATGTCCTCTGAGTCTGACACCGCCACCCCATGCCACCTTATCAAATTGTAGTTTTCAAATGCTCCTCATTGGCCATTGCAATCGTGATGTTCTAGTCTCCACTTTGTTCTTTCGATTACAATGATTAGATTGAACCTAGCATTTGTTATTTAGGGTGAGTTTCGTTCAGCTTTTTGTAAAAGTGCATAATGAAAAAGTTGAGTTTTCAAAAAGTGCATAATGAAAAAGTGGAGTTTCAAAAAGCTAAGTGTTTGGTAAAAACTGTTAAAAGTGCTTTTTGAAAAAACTGAGTGTTTGGCTAGTATTTATAAAAGTGGCAGTTTGAGGAATAAATTACCAAAAAGGACAATGTATATATAAGAGCATCTTCAGCAGGTTAGACAAATTTTTGTATTGTTTGGACAATCAACTGTGACATTTACTTTTTGATTATCCACTTTTTTAATCTTTATTTTTTAATCAAATTTATTCTTTTTTAATATTTATTTTTTCTTTTTCTATTCATTCTCAACAATTATATTTTTCAACAAAAAGTGTTCCATCTACAATATTTTTTTGCAATACTTTTACAAGAATCATAACAAAATTTTATATGGAAAGTTGTTACTAGTTCTAATTTAAACCCACCACTGAAATTATATTTTTACTTATCAATATTAGCTAATTACTTAAAATTTATTGTGAAAATATTGTGAAAATATTGTTGTAGTATTTTAAATTGTAATTTCTAATTGTTTGACTTCTTTCATCCATACGTTTACTCTTTTCTTTTTTCCTTTTTCTTTTTTTTTCTCTTGCATTTTATCCACCACACACGTATACCCAAGGACCTTCATCTCTCTTTTTCCTTTATATTCCAGAGCCTTCTTTCTCTTCATTTCCCAAACGTGATTCCAGAGCCTTCCTTTCTTGGCTCTCTCATTCTCTGCTCTCTCTCTTTATTTTTTTTATTTATTTTTTACTTGATTCCATAAATTCTCTAGCTCTCTCTGTAATACTTGATTCCATAATCTTGCTTGCTGGTGTCATTATCTTCAAACACACGTAGACACGCATGGAGAGAAAGGAGAAATCGTCTTTGCTCCACCACACCGCCACCGCTGCTCCTCCTATCAGATCGGCTTCTATTTTTTTTTTCTTGATCATTTATTGTTCTAATTTTTTTTTTCTGTTCTTGATCTGCTGTTGTTGTTGTAATTGCACTCACTCCAGCTGCTGTTCTTGATCTGCTGTTGTTGTTGTAATTGAAGGGTAATTTTGGTAATTGCACTCACTTCAACGGATACATTATAAACGCCCACTCCAGCTTTTAGTTTATGGACCGAAACATGTCCATAAACTGAAACGCGCATTCCTTCGTAAATGTAAAACGCAGCTTTTGTCAAAAAGTTACGTTTTGTGCTCACCAAACACTGAAGTTGGGCTGGCTTTTTCAAAAAGCCAACTTTTGGGCTCAAAACGCCCAAACAAACGGGCACTTAGCAATCGGATTAGTCCAACCTTTGACTTGTTTGTAATGTGAAATAGGCCAAAGTGGTTGTCCATGCATTGGCCTATGGAAAACAAGGAATAGCCTAGTGGGATTTCATTTAAGTGCACGTGCATAAGTTTTGTAGCAGAATATAATACAATATACTTCTTTTTATATACTTTCTAATATTACATTATCATTTATCAACAGAGTTAAAGTTGAATTTTATGTGGTTATTATGGTATTTATATAGTAGGATCTTTTTTAATTGACAAATTAAAGAAGAAAGTCCTTATTACTCATTTCAGAACTTCCTTGGAGAAAATTATAGTTAAATAAATAAATAACTTTTCTTTTATGGGCTGAGTAGCAAAACAGATCAAATTTTGGGTGCTAGGTTCCCGTTGCTCTGAAATTGAGAAGAAAAAAAATGATAGATTATTGATTTTTTTTTTTTAAGTTGTAGAAAATTGTGAATTTAATCATTTAACTATAATCTCAATACTCCTTCTCACGTGTGAGCCAAACTTACCCTCAATAAATACAACCCAACATGTGGGAGTCTTATCTTTTATAAAGGATAGTAAAGTTCTTCTAAAAAAAAAAAAAGTTGTAAAGTGGTAATAAGATTCAAACTCAGTGCTATCTGCTCTAATTCCAAGAGATTCTCCCAAAAACTTAAATTGTTAACAAATTGTAAATATAATCATTTACTTCTTAGCTTCAATTTTTAAATTTTGGAATCCAAAACAGAAAAAATGTAGTCTTAATTTTTTTTCCTTTTGAAATATATGTCATCTTTTATTTTCAGTAACCAGAGGTTAAGACCCACTTTGTCACTACCTTATTGGTTTTTTTTTTTTAATCATTATAATCACTATTCTAGATGACTAAATCATCAAGATGACATTGTAGTACTTGGCAGTCAACATAAATGGTCCACACTTGTAAGTTAAAACTTCAAGAGAATGTAAGCTGATGTTTGTGCGATAGATAGTGTTTTCTCCTAAACCGGTATTGATGAATGTCCTTTTAACCTAGTATGTGGCAATCAGATGACAATTGTTAGAAGTATTGGTTAAATGATTAAATTTACCATATCCCAAAAGCTTAACCTATTGGGATATGGTAAATTTCGGTAATTTAACATTTAACCAATACTTCTAACAACAATCAAAGTGCATTTTAATCTCATAACTCATTAATTTAATTAAATAAGTCACATGACTAGTAAATAAGTTATGTGAATATAAGTGCATGTGAATTGTCATTGGATCGCCACATATGGATTGGAGGAGAATTTTGTCCTTCCATAATAGATGTGATCCCAATTTCTTCTCTGCAGTTATGTGGCTTAGAGTTGGGTTTTTTGTCATTTAATTTGAATTGAATTTTTTTCAGAATTCAGGTTTTCAATTAAAAAAAATTAGGGAAACATTATTGTTTTCAGGACATTGAAACGAGGAAATTAAAAACACAATGAATCACTATATATATACATATATAAAAAATAGTGCAGAGCTATTCATATGCAGCACAATGAGGGCAACGCATTATGCTTTTAGTTTACTGGACATCTTTATCAGCAGCAAGTCTAACATAAAAACTAATTATAGCTTTTAGCAGTTTAAGTTGACATTTGCAGATTTTTCAATAAAAAAATTTGTTAGAATAATGGTCTGGTGTCAAAATTTTCAGTGTCAATGTCCTGGTCTCTTAGATCAGCCATGTTTGTCATGGCGATCAGGTAGGAGTGTAGGACAAGTATGGTTTATCAAGATCTCTAGCGATGTGTTCAAAATTTTAAATGGCATATACTTAAGTTCTTCCAAAAATAGTTTGAATGCTATTGTAAACTGAGATTTCTTATAAATTTATGTGTTTGTTTGTTAATTATAAAACGTGATTCAATTGTTAATGTCATACAGAAACTAATTTTAGATATTGTATTTAATCACACGATTTTTGTTTTTTTAAGGCAAAATCCCCTGTGGTGATTTTGTTGTTGTCATTGGTGTAATTTTTAAAATACTGTCCTTTGGCGCCTTTTATTCATATAGTATGCTAACACTCGGCTTTATCAACATCCAGACTAAGCAATTTCATCAACAGATTCTCCACCAATCAAACAATATTACAAACACAAGAAATTAATTAAATTAACTTTATGCCAAGCTCTGGATGTTGTTTTTATGGCATGAAGGATCATCTTTATGCCAAGCCCTTCCACCTTTTAAATTAACTTCACCCCCATGATCTAGTAAGATGCGCAATATAATCAAAACATGGACTTGAAACTAGGACCAGATAAATCTACAATAAAAAGATTTGATATAAGGAAGAAAAATGCGAAACCAAAGAGCGTGGCTAGGGGGGCGGTGGTGAGGGTTTGATCCTTTTGGTTCTGAGGCGAGAGTAGAGAAATCCAGCAAAAGAGATGGCTAAAACCACTCCAAACTTCAATAAAAGAGGTTTTATATCCCTCTGCCCTTTTCACCATCATCATTCAACAACCTAGCTAAATTCATGAATCCCCACACAAACACAGAGATCACAGGTCCTCTTCTTCATCATCATCCATCTAAATGCTCAAAACAAAACCATATGACCTATGTCAGATTAGTCGACATACCCAAATCAGGAAAATCCATGTGACCCATATTAATAAAACATTAATGAATAAGAAATATCAAATTTAGTAAAAAACCTTACTAGTTTATGTTAAATTCAAGGACCAAAATTAGAAAGATTCCTTAAAACCAATCACAAGTTAGACCAAAAAAGGATAAAAACAAAAATCATATTTACACAGAACTAATTTCAGTTCATGCTAATCACAGATAAATAAAAAGATTATGCATACCCAGCAACAACAACATCTCTACCATCCATTACCAATCAACACCAAAATAATCCAATAAAAAACGGGTTAGACCCAAATAGGATAAGAACGAAATATATACATCAAATTTAAGAACTAATTTTAGCTTATGCTAATAATAGATAGAAGAAATAGATTATGCATACCAAGAAACAAGAACACATATAAAACCCATTTCAAACTAGCAAAACTTAATCCAATAAAAACAAAAAATAAGGAAGACCCTCTTCAGTTTATGCTGATTCTAGATAGAGAGAGAGAGGGTTTACCAAAAAGAGACCGTTACAAAAAGCATTGAACCAGGGTGGAACAACAGAACAGCAACGTTTTGATGTTGTCTTTGGGTTTCTGTTTCTATTGAGAGTTTGTTTGTTTATTTAGGCCTGTTTCATAGGTTTGATGGAAAAAGACAGTTGGGTGTGAACAAAAATCTTGGGTCGTTTTTATGATAGTATTAACAAACACTGGCCACAGATTTTTGTCTTACATGTCATGATTAAAATGATGTACAAAATGTAGGTGTGCTAGAGAGAGAAATATATAATATATAAATATTGGTACATAAAAATCGTGGGAATTTGGTTATAGACAGAGAGAAGATTCTGATTCCAAGTTGAGAAACAAAGAAAGATACAGAGTTTAAGCAAATAAAAAAATGATCAAGATAATTTGGTGGGTTAATTTTAGATGGCCTTGGTACCTAAAACTAATGGCTGACCAATTTAATCGCTATTTAAAAAAAAAAAAAAATTCCTTCCATTTATCACTATCTTTAGGGATAGGATAAAGAAATTCAGGAAGTTAAACAAGAAACATTTGTTTTATGATATAAATGAAAACAGAAAATTAAATTTGGTTTTTCATTCTTTTTTTGTTTTTATATCCAATTAATTTATCAGATGGAGTTTAAAATTTTTGCTCATTTAAAAAATAAATAAATAAATTTCAAGAAAGGAGAATGTAATTACCCTTAAAAAAAACATGAATATTTGTTAATTTATTAAAGACGTTAAGCTCAAGTTTAAATTAATGTTCGACTATCAAATAATTCAAATTCAAAAATAATAGTATACTCGTGAACAAATTATTGAATATCAAAATATGAAACTCAATCTAAGTTATATAATATTATATGTTTGTATGCGTGTTTAATAGAATTTGAAATTTTAGACTTTGGCCAATGCCATTACCTTCACATCTATTAAATTATGATATAAAAGTCATAACATTAACATGGTCCTTTTAAAATAAAAAATAAAAAATCATAAAATAGTCCAGTAAAGTAATCAACATGGTCCAGCAAGCTTACGGTTTGTGGGATCAAAAAAATGAATAGGACTATAATATAATATCATGTTGACTTTTTAACAATATAATATGGTTGTGGCTTTATCATGGCCATAATTGCTAACTGCCTAAGAGCATTAGCATTAGGGAATGCTAATACCATATGTAGGGTGTATTTAGCATTTCAAGGCTTAAAATCTACTGTATCAGAGAATTGCAAACTCATGAATTGCAAATTTTTTTGCAATACTGCTATAGTGCAATTCTACAAGTAGCAATATTATAAAAATAAAAACATTATTTTATTTTGCTCTGACTCTCCCACTCTCTCAACTCTGTCCTCCTCGTCTCTCTCTCTCTTTCTCTCTCTCCTTTTCCTCTCTCTCAATGCTGTTTACTCTGATGGGTTTGATGTGGCTTCGATGGGTTTGCTCCGATGTGGGTGTGGTTTGCTTCGATTGATGTATCATGGGTAATGTTGTTTACTCCGATGGGTTTGATGTGGCTTCGATGGGTTTGCTCCGATGTGGGTGTGGTTTGCTTCGATTGATGTATCATGGGTCAAGTGGTGGATCGGCATGGTGGACCGTGGGTTATTGGTTATGGGTTTTGGATTTGGGTTGATCTGGGCGTGACAGAGCTGGGTGTTAATTTAGGTTGATTTAGGCGTGACAGAGCTAGGTTTTGGATTTGGGATCGGCGTGATGGAGCTGAGTGTTGATTTTGGGTTTGGGATCGGCGTGGATTGGCGTGGATCGGAGATCGTGGTGGCGGTGTGGGGCTGGGTCGATGATCGGGTCATGAAAGAGGAAGTTCTCGATGGTGGTGGGAAAGGCTTGTTCTTGCAGTTGGGGTTTTGGGTTGAAGTGGATCTGTTGGGTTGAAACAGTGGATTCGTTGATCGGTGGGTGGATCGGTTAGGTTGATCATCGGTAGCTCCGATGGTGGCTCCGGTGATGATTTTTTTTGAATGGGTTTGCTCCGGTGGGTTTGAAATCGGCTGGGTTTCAATTGGTGATTATTGTTGATGGGTTTGCTCCGGTGGTTGTTGATGGGTTGAGGTGCTAATGGGTTGAGGTGTTGTGGCTGTGGTTGTTGATGGGTTGAGGTGCTGATGGGTTTTTGGTGTAGTGGATGTGGTTGTTGATGGGTTGACCGGTGTTGATGGGTTTCTGGTGCCGTGGCTATGGTTGTTGATGGGTTGATCGGCGGTGTGGGTTTCTGATTGGTGGCTTGAGTTGATCAGTGGCTTGGGTTTTTGGTATCATGGCTGTGGTTGTTGATGGCTTGTGTGTTGCTAGAGGTTGAGAGGGAGAAGGAGAGGAAAAAAAATCTGTTGGAAAGCGCGGAAAATGTGAGTCTGAAAAAAATTGACAGTTGAAAGAAATAATAAAGAAAGTTTAAAAAAATAATAATTTAGTAAAAATAGAGTTTTGGGATGTGAAGGAATTGTAAAATGGTATGGTATAATAGAATTGTGAGTTTTTAGAATTGTAAAATAGAATAGCATTAGCATTTCCCAATGCTAATGCTCTAATAAGTGAACAAATAGATGGTGTAGAGCCTAACGCGCTCAAAAGTTAGCCTTCATAAATCTTTATGTACAAATCTGGAATTGCATTTGTAGGAACTTAAATGAAGTAATAAAGACATTCTTATAATGAAAGTAGGTTCGATGCAAGACTATTTTGTGTTAGCAAGACATATATCAAATGGGACTGTTATGCTCAATAATACTGGCAGGTCACCCCACCTTGAATATCCTGCATTGTTCAATGACTTTTAAGGAAAAATGACTTATTATTGTAGAAGAAAATGTTACACAGATTTATTACTTTGAGAAGGTAGTTACAGATAGAAGTATATAGTAATCTCACTTCTATAATCTCAAGTATAAGGCACCAAAAACTTGCATTGTAGTTGATGGCATCTAAAACATACATTGTAGCTGATAGCATCTAAGGTTTGAGATGTTCCAGTTTTACTTGGAATTGATCACCCACCAAATACCGAAGCTAATTTCATTTGATCTCCTACTTGATTTCCAATCATAGCACGAGGGGCTGAACATCAAATAGTTCACTGCAGAAAAACCACAACCATATTGGACACCATCAACAATCCAGATGAAAGCAAGTTTACAAAAAAATTTCCATGAGTAGCATCACATGCATGTCAAAGGAGGATTGATGGAAAAAAAAAAAATGCGCACTCCCAAAAGCTTCATGGTTATACACAAGTCACAGCACACAAAAGGTTCAAAAATCTGGAATTACATGTAAATGTTGGATGCAAATTCTAGGCTCCAAATTGAAAAACTGAGTTCACTGGTCATAAATTTCTTGGTGTGCTGTGTGCCACTGCTTCACAATAATGTTTCTTGAACTCCATGACATGCTACATTGATGCGCCTATGATATGTTAATGGAGCTTCATCAACCAACACTGTTGTGTCTACAAATCAAACATAGAGATTTTCCATTTTGCCCTTTGGAGCTGTCATTTGACTGTGTAGAGCTTTATCAATCAACTGTACTTGTCCCAGAATGTAAGAAATGGCTTTCTGAGGTACATTGTTGCTTATTAATTCCCACCAATTTAAAATGTGCTTCATCAAATGTTCAAGACTGCACAGCCAAAGATGTAAGAAGGGGAAAAAATTGTTAAAAATACTCATAAGCAAAGCCAATAAAAGAAAATCTCCAAACTAAAGGGGCATTTAGACAACTCCATGGAAACCTTAGCTTTAATACCAAGATCATTTTATTAATTCACAATAATGGTAAATCCTCTTAATCACCCTTTGATTTGTAGGTTATGGTATTGGTGGATTAACTGACTATAAAATCATTCTTGTGAAAGTGTGAACCAGAAGTGAATTTTGATGAAATTCTCCACTCCAAATTTTATGTAAGTGTAAAGAATATGAGAATAATTCCAACGTTTAAGCACTTGTAAACTCCATTGAACAATCAATCAGGTGCTTTCACAATTAAATGTTTTTAAAACCATATTGAACATCATGATAAATTTTCCCAACATTGGATGTAAGACCATCATTGCTATGAAAATTTTAGTGGATTTAACACCAAAAGAAAATCACAAGTATTTGGTGTAAGTATACAAAACGTGCAAGATTCAGAAAATTATCCCCATGGCAGAAAAGGAAGAGTTTTAATCTGGCTGGAGTTGAGCATTGGAAAATAAGATAGCAACTAGTCCTCTTAATCCCCTACAATAACATAGTATAATAATATTGAACAATGTGTCGGTTATAATAAGAAAATGGAAATTATAATTACAGATTTTATTGTTTAAGTTCTTAGATAATATGAAAAAGGCAAGATGATAAAGAAGAATAAGGATAAATAGTTACCTATATGTTGAATGAGATACACAATACCACAGCCTGCACTTTATGGCCTTTAATTTCACGTATATGCAAATAAGTGGCTAATTGTAAAATTTGTGGACACTCAAACTGTAAGAGCAAATTAAAAATTTTAAATTTAGTGTATTGTAAAAGGATTACAAAAACAACATTGATCAGTGAAAAAAGCTTTCAATATATCCCTCACTACCTTGAATTCTCTAGCCACAAATACACAGGATAACATTGCTTGCAAATTTATATGACAAAATGCCCCATCGAGTCCCTTTATCAAAATATGCTGAATTCAAGGGAACAAAAATCAAATTATCAAGGTAAGCCTATCAAATGAGAGAAATCAGAGTATGTTAAGGCTACAAAGCGCAAGACTGGAAGCCAATCTTTTGGACCATCAATACAAACAGTCATGAACTAGGAACTTCTAGTTATAAGATAAAGGTAAAGCTCACCACTGCAGCGTGCAAATCCTTCTGAATGCTTACAACTTCAAAAATGGGCATCAATACAGCATGTTAGGCCTCATCCATGTGAGTGTCAGAACCAAAAGACTTTGTAACCTGAATCAGGATTAATAACCAGCTTGAGACAATTTTGAGATTAAATTATATGCATCAGGAGATAAGATCAGACTCACAATGCACAGGTTAAACAAAGCATATGATTATCACAGTTCCACTATCAATGTTTTATGGGGGTCCAACCACAATATTTTTGAATGCACGCCTAGTTTCCTACAGAGAAGGATACTCTTTTATGCAAGTTACAAATTTGTAAATTACCATTTTCACAGCAACTTATTAATGTTCCATTGCATAGCCCACGCCTCTCAAAATAAGGGATCATAAAATGAATCCAATTTTACCTCTGCAACAAGAAAACCAATATTCACGCCAACCCGAATTTCATTACCATGTAGATCATAGAGTCCCTCTTCAAGTTCCATTTACTCCAAGCAAGTGCAACTGGTTGGAATGCATAGATCAATGACCACTGAATATATAAACTGGAGTTGCCAAGTTAATGACAATTATGAAAATGAAATTATAAAGCTATCTGTGGCAAACAATGTATATTTAGTATATTCCCTGGGCCTGAATGGTTAAACTACTTTGGAGGTGTCACTAAGCCATGTGATGTCCAGATTATGGTGCTATAAAAAAATTTAACCTTTTGCATGACGTTTCCCTCTTGCACAAGATTTTCTTCCATGAGGAACATTGTTTCAAGTTCACCTTGCATAATAAATAAGACAAAATGAATTATAAATAAAAGAAAAATAATAACATCTAGTGATTCTCTCTCGTTGTTCCTTAGCTCTCTTTTTCTTTGTAATTAGTTTTTCCTTTATGTTTCTGCTTTTCTTTCCTTTTTTGTAATCTTTCTTTTGCTTTGTGCTACTTTGCATAAAGCAGTTTTTTTAATAAACATCTTTCTTACTTATCAAAAAAAAAAAACATCATTTTTAAAGATTGCCACATAAATTATTTTGTATTTTATAATTGTGCATTCTAAGCCTTTGAATTGTTCTTGTTTTTGTTGTTGCCATTGTAGTACTAACTGTGCATTCAAGTGCAAATTCTAAAATCATAGCCACCAAAATGGTGTCTAAGAAACTACGTATTGTTTTGGTCTCTTTATCTTTCCTCATTGCCCCCTTTCTTCTTTAAATTTTATAATAAAAAATATTGATGTCCAATTGGCTTTTCAACTAGTCTTAATTTTATGCTTAGAAACTAAACAATCTTCCAACTCATTATAATTTATTGAGAAAGGAATCAATATAGGATCACAATTTTAAGGAAATTTCTTTTCATTAGTAAAAGATATCAAGGTGAACTATAGTGCTTCAGAATGCTAATCAGATAAAAGCTAGGCAACTAATAGTAGTCAAGCAGACACTGGCCCAAAAGAAAGGCAGCCTTGAACTCTTGTTACAGTGTGGTTTCAGTGTTATTTACAATTACTTAGTCTTGTACATAAAAAATTCCGATAGCAATAAGATGTTGAAGTTAAGTTCTAATCAATGATGAGAAGATGCAGCAATTATTCAATGCAATAATTTGGGGCAGTCTAATAGGAATAATTGACAACTAGTTAAGAAAAAAAAGTGAATTGAATTTATGAAACATGAGTATCTAGTTCTTGATTGTATTAGAAACCTGAAAACCCTCATAAATGAATATGAGGTACATCAACACAAGAACAGTATGACAGAGAGGAGCAGAAAGGCAAGAAGAGTCATAAGCAATTTTACTTTGCCTCAGCCAAAAGAGGAGGGAGAAAAAGAACATAAAGATTTCCTCTGTGATTACCTGTATCATAAAAAAAAATGAACCAAAACAAAAAATGAAAGTAAAAATCTCCTTCACCAAAGAAATTGTAATAAGCCAACAAGAAACTCTTATTCACTTCCATTAATGTTGGTTTCATAAAAGCAGTATCCGATCGTTACCTCCCATGCCCACACTCTTCCAGTTGGGATGTTGTTCCAAGATGTTTGTAATATCTTCTTCTACCTGGTGGTTGCTTCCCATGCATGCCACAGAACACTTTAGCCTTGAGACAAGAAACAAGCATATGACATTGATTAAAAAGTCAATATATATTTTTAATGTAATAGTTACAAGCATTCAAAAATATGGATAAGAGATTACATAAAGATTTTGCTGGCCAATTACCTCAGTTGCTTTTTATGTGTCACCAAATAGACTGGCCCCTACAGAACACCAGCATTTGAAGTCAAGATTGTTTTTGCTGCATCTTAGAAATGATAACAGAGCTTTGTAGTTAGAAATTTACTCACAATGTCTGAGGCCCAAGGGAACGCAACATTTTGCATGATGTCTGGCCAGAATGAGGGCAAAGTAATCCTCGACCCTTAATAGGTTGGAAATTATTGTTACTAACTGTGGAGCAAAAAGAAAATGCAGCAACATCATGGAAAGAGAAGAATAAAAAGTTACCTGCAGGAAAATTAGAATTGAGGTACCCTTATCAATACCTATATTTTTTGCTCATTCTGATGACAAATTTGGATTTTTTTTTTTTCTTTACTTGGTCCAATCTTCTCTTGTCCACCTTTTATTAAGCCATTCCAGAATTAGGAAATTATGGATGGTAACAAAAGGTAAGAGCATTTACCAGTCTCTCTTGCATCGGATGTTTTATCCAAACACATCATAGTTCCCAACTCACCCTGCATAATGAACAAGAAGAAAGAATGAGAGAATTAATGGATAAGATTTTTTTTTTTTTTTGGGTGTTACTAAAGGGGCATTCTAGTTTCACTTCTAGGATTACAGATACCATAATTATGTCGAGCAATATTTTTGGCCTAAAAAACCATTGTCATTATCCTTTCTCAACTATACAATTTTTATAACAAAAAAAATAGAAGGCTAGTTGCTTCTTTAAGACTAAAAATCTTCTCTTGCTAAAAACTATAAAATGTTCCAACTCATAATTGCTTAAAAGGAATGGACATAAGAACACGTCCTGTTTTTCAAGAAATGTGTTGGAAAGCGAAAGGGAAAACAAAGAACATAAAAACAAGAATTCATTTCACGTGTACCTATTTCTTAACTATAAACAATCATATAATGTAGTTATATGGCTTTCTGCTAAGAAAATCAATTAACTAACTCATACAAGAAATAAAGGAAAATTTATGGAGCATTTTTAACTATTTTGATTGTTTGAAAAGCTGAAAGTACCTAGTAAATAAATGTGTGATCAAACAAGAGAGCTATGGCTCCAAAAAGAGGTGAAAAGAGAAAGAGGTAAGAGAAATCACACTTTGCCTCAACCAAAAATGGAGGGAGAGGGAGTAGTTACAAAGTACATTTATCTTCAGCATTCTGTAATCATCTGTATCATGAAGGAAATAAACCAAAATTAATGAGGAAACTCCAGGAGTGAAAGACATGATGAGATTGAGGCAGTAAAGACCAAAAAAGTCATAAGAATCTAGTAGAAAACACTGTTCATTCAAGAATCTAGTTGGTCCTCATACGGGAAAATTTATCTACTTTACTAAAGAAACAAAATACAGACCTTCAAAGTAAGGCTGATAAGAGGAAGAAATCAGACAATGCTAAGACTACAATGAAGCATTTGGAAAAATCCAATCTTTTAGATCATTATCACTTCGGAACATTCAAAAACTAGGAACTTCTAGTAAAAAGATGTGTACAAAGCCTACCTGTAGTGCACAACACCATTCTCTATGCGTAGAACTTCAAACATGGGCTTAATGAGTCTCGTGTACAGTATGTAAACAGCAAGGACCTTTTTCTGTGGCCTGAATTATGAGTGGCAACCAGATTTCGATTATATGAGATTAAAACATATGATTTCATTAGGAGATAAGGCAGATGTGATCTAAAACCCACCACAAATTATTCAAAGCATCCCAGACTTCCATTATGTCTTTGTCAATGGTTTTAGGAAGTCCATCCATATCAACTTTGAGAGCACACCTTCTAGTTTCTTGCAAAGAAGAGTGCTCTTTTACACAAGTTTCAAATTTTTACTTATCATTTTGCAGAAGCTTCTTAGTATTACTTCATATATATATATAGTTACAACCTGGATGTCTCCATTGGAAACACCATGAGATGTTGAGCTAAAAGGCTCTTAATATTACACAACCCAGTCCTAACAAAATCAGGGATTCTAAAATAATCCAATTTCACCTCCACAGTACAACAAACCAATATTTGTGTTGAATCAAATTGCATTACCTCATATTAATATCACAGAAGTTCTTTCCAAGTCCCATCTACTCCACGAAAGTACAACTGCTAAGATGGAAGAGTTAACAATTACTAAACATATAAATTGGAGCTGTTTCCCAAGGCAAAGACAACTATGTAAATTCAAATCTTAAATTTTAATGTCAAACATTTTGCAACATGCTCTGCTCCTGAATTTAGCAGACAGCTTCGGAGATGCAATTGACCCCTCGAGATGTTCCAATCATGGTGCCAAAATCTTTTGCATGACCATTCCCTCTTGTGCAAGATGTGCTTTCCCAAATGACACATAGTTTGGAGTTCACCCTGCACAATAAAACAAGATGATGGAATGATAGAATGAAACATAAAGCATGAGCTGAGATAATTTTGTGGTACCAAATGTGAATTCTAGTGAAACTTCTAGAATTACTACCCTCAAAAAATGAAAATAAAAGATAAAAACTAAAAAGCATATCTAGCAATGGATTTTTCTTTTTCTTTTTTTTTTTATTAGTCATATCTAAGCAATGAATTTTGGACACATATCCTTTCTTATTGCACTTTACCTCACAAAATTTGTCATTAGAAAAAATGACGGTCAAATGTCTTTTTACAAAACTAAATTCTCTGCTTGGAAACTACTCAATATTTAAAGTAAATTTTAATTGCTTAGGAGAAAGAATTGACATAAGACCACAACCCATTTGAAAAAAAAAATGTAACAGTTGGGAAAAATACAAACTTAAAAAAAATAAATAAATAAATAAAACAAAGGGGGGGGGGGGGGTGGGGTTATATAAAGCATGATTAAACAGTTCTTGATTTTATTAGAAAGTTGAAAGCCCCCATGTATGAATGTGTGATAAAAGACATAATGACAAGTGAAAGAATAGAGGCAAGAAGTTATAATTTGCCTCAGCCGAAAGCAGAGAGAGAGAGAAAGTACATCTATGTGTAGTGTTTCTATAATTACCTATATCATGAAGGAAATAAACCATAAGCATAGAGGAAACTTGTTGAGTGAGGATAAGATTGAGGCAGCAAAGAAGTTGTAATAGACTATTAAGAAAATGTTATTCACTTCCACCGTTCCACGAATGTTGCTCCAGAAAAGAGTATCCAACTCTTTCCATCCAACTAACAAAGCCAAGGTATTTGTAATTTTTTCTTCTTGACCGGTGGTCACCTCTTATACTTCGCACTCTTCAATGTGAAGAATCACTTCAGCCTCTGAGACAAGAAACAAAACATATGATATTGATATAAAACTTGATAACTTGCAAGCATCTGCCCTGTATCTATAAAACTTGATCATCAGCAAAATCATTTTGGAGCCTAAAGAGCCCTTCTCTTTCATCTTAAAATTAACATATAGATAAAAGATGCAAATTATCTAATTATCTTTGAATTGATAATAGAGATTTTTACCAAAAAAAAAAACCTGTGCCATGTGCTAGGATTTTAAAACTTTTAAAATAATAAACTCAATGATATCCATTAAAAAAGTACATGTATCACCAAATCAAATCAGATTGAATGAGGCCCGAGGAGCATGTAACACTTTTTCATTATGTCTGGACTAAATGAGAGTGAAACATACCTAGACCCTTGATAGGTTGGATATTATAGTTGTTAAAAATGTACAAAGAAGCAAATGCAACAATAGCAAAAAGGGGCTGAAAAAAAGAAGAAGTTACCTGTAGGAGAACTATAATCAAACTGCCCATATTAAACAAAAAGTTGAATGGCCTTGATTCCAGAATTTGGGGAATTTTTGAACTGGTCCAGTCTACTACTCTTCACCTTTTACATTGTCATTCCAAAATTATCCAACCATGGATGGCATAAACAGACAAACAAACAACAGATTTCTATCTAGTTATTCCCTCTGATCCCAGTGCTAACATCCCACTCTATCCCTCTTTATTTGCACGAAACACTTCAATCTAAAGGATAAGAAAACCACATGCACTCCTCCGGATCCAAACTCTTTAACCTGCGATGTTAAAGCTGATGATTATGAGCTAAATCCTCATGCTAAATATTTATTCTAGAAATTTAATAGATAGAAGATTGCATAAGTTGCAAATGATCACATACCTTGCTGACCTTTCATTTGTCAGTATGCGATACAAAATGCAAGCCTTTATTTTGTGGGTGTTTTACAAACATGCATCCATATGCGCAAATTTTCTCCAGCACAAAATATGCTTCTCTTTTGATTTCTGGTTTAATAAGGCCTACAAAATAAATATTTAGCATGAGGATTTTACCACAGAGAAAACACTTTAACAAAGAAGAGTCTTCTTGTCATTGGTATGAAGAAGAAAAACCATATAAAATAAAAATACAATAAACAAAGGTAACTTTTTTTTTTTGTTGATAATCATAAAACAAGACAACATAATGAAGAACAAGGGATTATGAAAATAATTAAGACGCAGTAGTAAAATCTCAAACACATTTTTGTAATTTTGTGAATAGTATTAGTGGCAAATGAAATTGAACTATTTGGTCACAAATCTGATGAATTTATCTACGAACGTTGTTAATTTAATTTTTTTTTTCCTATACAAATAGAATATATAATTGATACAAAAAGAAAGAAAGTAAAAAACAAAGAAGACAAAGTGAAAGAAGTTACCTTATCTGAATGGTTGCGACTGCCAGAGCCCCAGTCGAACTGAGATTGGGTATGTGAGAAATCTTGGGCCATTGATCTCCTATCTCTGTTTGGCAACATTCACTGAGAATTGGAGACTGATGGATATGCAGTGTCTTCAATGGAGTTGTAGGAAGGAAGTCTGGCAGCGACTTCAGCTTGGGGCAAGACTGAATTGACAAATACTGAAGACGTGGCATAATAGTGATAGTAACACCACTTTCTTGTGCTTCTTCTTCTCTCATTGTTCCTCCAATCCCATCCCATTCTTCCCACTCTTCCATATCCCAAAATTCAAGATACTTTAAATTAGGGAATAAGACAAGTGAAGATAATGATGATGATGTTGATCCCTTCTCTTCGTCTATCTTCTTGTTGTTGTTGTTGTTGTTGTTGGATTCTTCTTCTATTCCCAAAAATTCAACGCCCACCTTTTTCACTCTATGGGCAGAGTATATCGTTAATGATTCGAGCAACAGCAGCTTCCCCAAAGGGGGCAAATGCTCTGCGTCATTATTCAGAAAGAGACGAAGTGTTTTCAATCTGGGTAAATTGTATGCCAACGTCATCCAATTGGAAATTCGACAATCGACACTCAATTCCTCTAACGAAGTTTTCTCGAGGAAGTTGGGTAGTGACTTTAGCTTTCCGCAACTTTGAATATTCAAAAACTGAAGACGTGGCATAATTAAAACTGGTTCTGAAACACCACTTTCTCCCATCCCATCCCATTCTTCCCACTCAAACATATTCTGAAAAGTGAGAGATTTCAAATTAGGGAATAAGATAAGTGATGATGTTGATGTTGATCCCTTCTCCTCATCCTTCTTCCTATTGGATTCTATTCCCAAAAATTCAACACCCACCTTTTTCACACTTTTCGCACCTTCTATCTCTATTGTTTTGAGGAAACGCAGCTTCCCCAGAGGAGGCAATTGCTCTAACTTACCCCACCACCGAAGCCCAAGCTTTTTCAAACGGGTCAAAGACATCAGCCAATTAGGATACCCTGTACCCTCGTACACATAAATCCATAAACTCTCCAACGCTGGATGTGGCTCCAACGCATTAAGAACTAATTCATCATTCTCCCCTCTTCTACTCTGAGCTTGCCCAAAAAAAGATAAATGCAACTCACGAAGGTGTATCTTCTCTTTTAGTTGTGCATTCTCAGCCTCTTGTACATCTGTTACGTTTTCCAGGCCTTTTATCCCAAGAGACCCTTTAAGGTGGACTAGATTCTTCAACTCTCCAAGTTTACATTCCCCACCTATTACGAATCTCTCTAATGTTCTAAGAGAACTCAATCTCCCAATCCCTTTTGGAAAGGGTTCGGTCAAAAAAGAAGGGAGCAAGCTTCTGTCGAAATCAGATAAATAACTAGTAATAAGATGTCTTAATTTAATTAATTTACCCATTCCTTGGGGTAATTTCCTAATATAACAATCAGAAATATCCAAAGTTTGTAAATTACATAAATTACACAACATTTCAGGTAATTCTGTAATTTTATGATTATATGATAAATTGAGCAATCTTAAATGTTTTAATTTTTCCACTTCATTTGGAAGTTTCTCAAATGAACTAGATTTCAAACTCAATGACCGAAGGCATGTCAAATGCTGGAATAAATCAGATGAGAAGACCATGCTTGATCTTCCAAAAAAAGTTTGTAGAAAAAGAGTCCGTAGATTTTTTGCATTGTAGATAGATACAGGAAATTGTGTTTCCATATTAAATTTTAATGTCAAATGGTGAGCACTTTTCCAATCTATCCCCAACATTTTTTCAACATCAATTGTGAAGCATTCATTTGCTGTCATTGATAGGGCAAAGTCATGCACCATATCATGCATTTTGCATCTTATTATCTTATCATCATCATTGTCATCTTTCTCAAAATCTTGGAAGAAGGAGTGCATAACTAATTTTTCAAAGTGCCTTTCTCCCATATCCTCCATATCATATTTCGAGCCAAAATATCCTTGTGCCATCCATTGGTAGACCAACTCATTTCTAGAAAAGCAATAATCCTTTGGAAAGTTAGCACAATACAAGAAACATTGTTTTATTGCTGACGGCAATTCATTATAACTAAATAATAATGGTCCTAAAACACCATTTTGAACATCTTCTAATTCCCATAAATTACTGTCCAAAATGGTCTTCCATTTTTGCCTACTTCTTTGGCCACCCATGACACTCCCTAGAATCTTTGCAGCTAGTGGCAAGCCCTTACACTTATTTGCTAGTTCTCGACCAAGTTGTCCTAGTTGCTCATCGTCTTTGTCAACAGATGCCATTTGACTGCATATCAACCAGCTGTCTTCGTTAGATAGTACCTCCAAATTGATGGTATAAGCACTATTTACCATCTTTGCAACTCCCTCCTTACGTGTGGTGATCAAAATTCTACTACCTTGAGCGCCACATCTGAGTGCAAGTTCGAATGGCTCCCAATCATTGGGTTTTTCAGACCATACATCATCCAAAACAAGAAAAAACTTCTTTCCCCTTATCAAATCACAAATTCTATTTACTAGATTTTGCAATTCGGTAATGCCAGGGGATTGACGTTCAATAGATTCAATGATTGCTTTGGCAACCCTAATCTGATCAAAAGGATCAGAAACACATACCCATATTCGCGTTTCAAAATGGGCCTGCATATCATCATTATTGTAAGCTAGTTGGGCAAGAGTCGTTTTTCCCATACCTCCCATGCCTATTAAGGAGATGACATGGGGGCTCTTTTCTTCTTGGCTATCCTTGCCCAAGAGGTTGCTCAGTAGCTCCTCCTTTTCCTTACCACGACCGCAAATTTTAGACACATCAACAAGGGAGGTAGTTGTTGGTCGCTCAACTACTGTAGTACCCCTATTCAACTCAAACCCGAAACCGACTCTCTCTTTAAAAAGTTCATCTAACTTTCCACTCAGGTCTTTTATTTTGTGAGCAATATCGTGACGCAAACCAAGTTTTTTAACTGGACGGAGACATGATGAAAGGGAATGGATCATAGAGAAGATTACCTTCATCTTATTCCGAGCATGAGAGCTTTCAGCAATCTCTTCTTCTTCCTCCTCTTCCTGGATCCTTGCTTTGATCAATTCAGTGTTCCACTCATCCAACACGTCGTCCATCAGGTAGAATGTGTCTTTGAGCTTTCCTAACCAAAGCTTCACAGCTGCTTCGGTCATTTGTCTTTTCTCAGCATCTTCGAGCACCGCCTGGATCATTCGGAGATTGTCTTCGAGCTTCTGGACTTCTTGGTCAACACCCACGACCAACTTTATCTCTTGTTCCGCCTCCCCAACAGCAATTGAAGCCAACTGCTCCAAGAGAGCAGAAACTAGAACCCCGGCCATACTTGCAGTTGGAGTTGGAAGTTTAATAGATAATAGAAGAAACTGAAAAAAGATAACGCAAATTAGAGGTGGTACTGGTATTCTTCTTTCCTGCTTTTAAACCTGCAAAAAGAGTAATAGGAAAAGCGAAGGACCTTCTACTGTTTGTTGGGGAGTAAAATTAAAATTATCTATCAATGCACTTTTTTTTTTTTTTTTTTAGAGTCACTTGCATCTACAGTTCCATCGACCTTTATTTAATTTTTGTTACACCTAAGTGACCTAACTTCTTAAAAAGTTAGATGGAACAATAGCAGCAAATTCTATGGTAATAAGTTAATAACTAATCTTATCCAAAAAAAAACAAAAAAACAAAAAAAGTTAATAACTAATATATATGGTTTACCAAAAGAGAAACTACTGTAATATACTAATATATATGGATATAAATTACAATCTGCAAAATTGATTTGGGCAGCCATAACCATAAAAGCCATAAATTTGATTTTTTGATGTTCATGATCAAGTTTTATTTAAAAACCATGCATTGCTGAAGGCTAGACTATCTACTTTTTCCCACTAAAACTCTTTCACATTTTAAATTTACAAGCAATTACTACCCAAAATTGCAAAATGCTAAATTTAAGAGACCAATATAAAAGTAATACTAAAAAAACAAAAACTTTTACAATAATTGAATTGAAAAGTTTTTATTAATTTTCATCTAAGAACATTATGAGATCTATATAGACTATACTATACTCTATCATCTAAGAGCATTCACATCTATGGTGCTAGAAAATTTAACTTCCAGCACTCAAAATAACTATTTTATTTATTTTAACATCTCACTTAACAATATACCATATATCTCATTTTTTTTTACTTTAACACATTACCTATTAAAATAATACTAGCTTCTGAGCACACGCGAGGCTCTTCTATTTTTTGTGAAAAAATTAATAATTTGCATCTATTATAATTTGAGATTACAACATTTCCCAATCATGAGTACTATGTGTTTGCAGGTGAAATAATTTTTCATTACACCCCTAGGTTTTTTTGTTATGATTAGGAAATGTTGTAATTCCAAATTAGAATATATACAAATTATTAACTTTTTCCCAAAAAAAATAGAAGAGTCTCAGGCTAGTTTTATTTATGACAATTATCAAGTTGTATTTGATCCTAAAATGTAGTGTTTTAATTCTAAAATTTAGCCATGTACTACATACCCATAACAAAAAGTTAAAAAGTGCTTATATTTAAAATTTAGCAACCAACATTTTTTTTCTTTTACGGTAAAAGACTCAAAAAAAAAAATTTTATTTTAGTTTTAGTGTTTTTTTTTTTTTTTTGGGTTAAGGAAAGGCTCTAGATGTGCATCCACATTTTTCCCCCCTTTTTAATGGTTATCAAGTTGTATTTAATCCTAAAATTTAGCCATGTTCTAAATATCCATAAAAAAAAAAAAAAGTTAAAAAGAGTTTATATATACAATTTAGCAACTACCCTTTTTTTTCTTTCATGGTAAAAGGCTCAAATTTTTGTTGTTGTTGTTGTTGTTTTTTTTTTTTTTGGTTAAGGAAAGGCTCAGATGTGCATCCACGTTTTTTTCTTTTTAGTGGTGCTGCTGTTGTTATTTTATTTATGACAGTTACCAAGTTGTATTTAATTCTAAAATGTTGTGTTTTAATCCTAAAATTTATCCATGTACTATACATCCATAACAAAAAGTTAAAAGAGCTTATATTTAAAATTTAGCAACTACCATTTTTTTTCTTTCACGGTAAAATGCTCAATTTTAATCCTAAAATGTAGTGTTTTAATCATAAAAGTTAGCCACTTACTACACATCCATAACAAAAGTTAAAGAGAGTTTAAATTTCAAATATATTTCTTTTAAAATAAAAGGCTCAATTTTAATCCTAAAATGTAGTGTTTTAATCCTAAAAGTTAGCCACTTACTACAAATCTATAAAAAAAAAAAAATAAATAAATAAAAAGTTAAAAATGGTTTAAATTTCAAATATATCAACTACCTTTACAATTGAGAAAAGGTACATAACATTTTTGATGGAGTAGTATATTAATAATTATAAAAATGGGTAAATTAAATTTCACATAGAATTATACAAATGATAAATATAATTTATGTTACAAAAGAAATTTTTTTACAACAATTTCTTAGATAACAACCACTTCATGTGAGGTTTGAATTATACAATAATTCTTGTAAAGTCTCTCACCCGAACTTATCTAATATTTCATTCCAATACCTCTTTAATGCAATCCAATAAATTTGTGCATACGTCAACTTGAGAAATAAAAAAGTTAGGGAAAATAAAGGAAACTTAATAAAATTATTATTAAAAAAAAAAAAAGTGTTTGTGTTTGTTTTAAATTGAGAAACCAATCAAGTAGCATAATCCCCTCAAAAAATTCCTATAAAAAAAAATAAAAATAAAAAACACAAAACCAAGTAGTTGGTGTGTTATGTCACGTTATTTTACAAAGAAAGTAAATTCATATATAAAAAATGATCCATGCCAATATTTATTGATTGGATTAATAATGATGAATGGATACCACTATAGCAAGAAAATTTTGTTCTTATGGATCACATTGTAGCATGCTATTGATAAAATAGGATTACACTAGAGGTGAGTTTTAGTTTGTCAAGTTATTTTACAAAGAGAAGCATAAATTCCCACTATATAAGAAAAGAAAAGAAGCGTAAATTTCTTTAAAAAAAAAAAACAAACAAACAAACAAACCAAACCAAACCAAGTCACGTAATCCTCTAAAAAAAAATCGTAAATTCCAAAAAAAAAAAAAAAAAAAAAAAAAAAAAACCCAAAAAAAAAGTATGTGTTTAATTCTAGGCCAAAACTTAAAAAAAAAAAGAACACTTACCAATATCTTTTTTCAAGGACTCAGTTCAAGCACAAACACCCTTGAATCCCTAATTACATTGACCCACAAGTAAATACTCCTCAAATTATGAATACTTGGTAGCCATGGCAAGTAAGAACTCAAAGAAAGTCAATGATAAACAAAAGAAAAGAAAACAAAGAGAAACTTACGAAAGATAGAACCTGAAAGTTGTTGGAGCCTTTGACAGTGCCTATTTAAATTGTTAAGAAACTAAATCCAATCCAAAAGTAGAAGAAAAAGAAAGGAGAATGTAGAGCTAAACTGAATGTCTTCTATAAGAAGAATATGAAATAGAAAAAGAGGTGATTAAAGGTGATACTGATATTTTTCTTTCCTGCTTTATTAATGAACCGAAAGGACCAAAGATTCCCACATGGGCACTCAACATGATTAAAGCCAAATATGTGGGGGTACAAAGAAAAGCAAGGCCCATGAGTGAGAGAGAAAGCAAAGAAGAAAGGGGAAAAAAATAATTAAAGGAAAAGCCAAACGACCTTCTGCTGTTTCCTGTTTGTTAGGCTCAGGCTTTGTTGGCTGCTGTTATTGTGTTAACACATGAAGAAATCTACATAAGAATCAAATTTGCTATGAATACTTACTTCACAATAATAATATAAATGCCTATCCAGACGGTAAGTTATAATTGGTGGATGGTTGTTTTTACTGGAATCTATCAATGTCACCTCTTCTAATTTTTATTTATTTATTTATTTTTATCATTCACAACAACTTGCTAACACAATAAATTGTGAAAAAAAAAAAAAATTCTATACACGTTGATTCTTGTCTTGATAGAATATTTATGCTTCTAGTTATAGTGCTCATGCAAAGTCATGTCTACCCTAACACGATTTGTTTATTAAACAGATTACATGAGTCATGTCGTTTCAACTTATTTAATAAACATGCTATCTATGTAAAGGTCTTATAAAGTCGAATACTTGTAAACAATCACTACATGTGAATATGAATTGCCATCGTTACAAAAAACAATAAAATTATGTGAAAAAGAGGAAGGTAAATTAGTTGATGAAAGGGAAAACAAATATTAGGAAATAATGACTTCTTCTTCTTACAAAAATAAATAAATAAATACAACTTCTTGTATACACACCCGTGAAAATAATGAATAATCATGAATTCGAAAAGTTAAAAAATGCTTTTCTTTTTTGAAAAATAAAATAAATAAATAAATTCTATTCACCGGACCGGCTCAAAACAGTTTATCATTATGTAGGGAAAGATTGTCGTTGCTATTTGATTTTCAGCAACTTGCGTTCACAAATGTAACTGATGATATAGATGGTTCAATTCCTTATTATCAAAAATAATTGGCCACTCACATGATTTTCATAATTCATGGTGATTCACATGATCATAAAGAAAAAGTAACCGAATTAATACTTATCATTTTACCCACTGTCTAAGTGAGAAAATGACTTTTTCCAATTCCCACCTAAAGTCTCTTTTTTTCCACTATCAGATTCAATTCTGCGCTCAGTACGTGGAAAGGTCCCACTCATCTTCTAGACCCACAAACAATGTGCAAAAAAGCTTACCCACTTGCATTTACTGTTAAATATACGGGCCGACCTTTGTTTCTTTTTTGTCACACCTGACTTTCTATGGTACGTGCAAACTTTAATCAAAACCCATGCATTCCTTGCTTAACACTAGAATATCTTCATGAATACATTTTCCAGCAAACCTCAAGGCCAAACCCTTTCAAATCTTAATTTTACAAGCAATTACAATCCCAAATTGTGAAATGCTAATTTTAAGAGACTAATGTGAAGGTACATGGCTTGAACATGTTCTGATATATAATATATAATTTTAATTTTGTTTCGAAATCACTTCTATTATTATTTTTTTCCTTCTATGCCAAAACACATACGCTATGAACGGGTTGGCATCCATCACATATATAGGAGGGACTGCCCTTCACTATCTATCGCAAAGGAATCAGATCTGATTGATTATCAGAGATTGCAAAATCAAAAAGAAGAGGATGCTCCACCACTTTGCCTCCTGTTATGCCTTTAAAAGTCTAGTCTCTCTCTCTCTCTCTCAAATACATTTCCAAAAAGATTTTCACTGGATATTCACAATTCACACTCTCTGTCCTCCCGGTTAACTTCTCTCTCTTTCACTCTCATTTGTGATCATTATAATAACACATGTACACTAACTATTTTGACTGCTATCTAATCAATAAAAAAGTGTGTTCATAATAGTAAAAAGACATTACTCACACAATTAAGATACTTCTACCAAACCATAGAAACCTAGTTTAACCATAGGCTAATAGTTGTTGCATTGTTATACATAAACTGTTATTCAGTATTAAATTGGCCTTATTTTTAACTAAACTGCAACTTAAAATCACAATTTTGAACTTAAAAATCATGACTTCAAGTCATGTTTTCAGTTCAAAAATGAGAATGTGTATAACTGTTCGGAATAATTTATATGTAATAAACACAACCCTTAATCATATTACACAACAATTAAGCTGAGTGAAACCATCTTTTATATATGGGGTCCGTTTGGATAGCACTTATTGTTGCTGAAAGTTGCTGAAAACTGATTGTTGCTGAAAACACTGTAGCAAAATAATTTTTAAATGTGTAAATAGTGTTGTGGGACCCACTTTTAATATTAAATATTGCGTGAACAGTGCATGAACAGTGCGTGAACAGTACGTAAACAGTAAATTTTGTCCCCCCAAAGTCAAAAATGCCGGCCAAAAAAAAAAAAAAAAAAAAAAAAAAAAAAAGAGAAAACGTGAAAACTGAAACGCGCCGCGTAAAAACTTGCAATCCAAACACTCACATGAGTTGCTTTATTGGTGATTGACTGATTGTCAGGACTCAGCTCTCTCACAATGTGCTTCCTTTTTTTTTTTGAGGGGATGTGCTTCCTTATTCATACTGGAAAGCTATCAAAAATAGGGCGTAATTAAATTGTTTTAAAATTCAAGATTCTATTCTACCGATGATGCATATTATTTCTCTATTTCCTTTTCATATATCATAAATGTGTCATGCATGGCATTTGTTTATTGGATGCCATTTCTAACCAACGACAAAAAAATCCATGTCCGTACCATGATTGCTCCGATCCAATTAATAGCTTCGCACTCACCCACTAGGCCTCTTGTGTCTTTTCCTTGAATTATTGGTCGTGACTGGACCCACTGCTTTTGCATAATATCAGAACTACGTGGTTTCAATTTCTAATGGTCAAGTTTGTCACCTACAATAACAACAAATACTTAAAAGTCATCGCCAAAAGAAAACACGGTATAAAGAAAAAGTAATTGAACACTGATCATTACATTACAACGCACTACCCAAGTGATATAATGACTTTTGCGTTTCCCATATAGAGTCTTATATATTTTCCCCTGCTGTTATTAATTTATTTCTTCCACGTCAATCGACATTCTCTCATACGATTATTTGCAGAGATCCTACTAGATGTTTGGTGATAGTTTATATCTATTCCTATGTATGTGATCTATAAAATTTATTTAGCTAGGAATAAAATTTTCTTTCACATCAAGGAAAAACAATGATAGCCAAGTTCCTATAATAAATAAATAAATAAATAAATAAATACAACCAAAAGTGAAGTTTCCTTAATTTAGAAAACTCAAATAACTATCCAAGTCATCATAAGAATTTCAGACAATTACGTACCCAGAAAACTTTACTTGACACAAATTCCATCAAGCCATCTTCATTTCGTGATAATTCCACCTTAATAAGAGGAAGATTTTCCTGAACAAGATAATCATTGTCTCCGTAACTAAATCCATGCTCTTGTGCACTTTATCAAACTAATTGCAGACTTGTAATAAATATTATCTTCTCATAAATTCCATTGATCAGTTGTCCCAATATAATTATATAACTTTCGCACCAAATGTCATCCATCTTAATGAGCCAAGCTTTGATAAGACATTGTTGGGCCAAAATCTAATCTTATTTGAAGTAAGAAATTTAACAAATAATTTTAATTTGTCCTCAAAAAGATTATAATCAGAATTACCGAGCCAACATCTTAAACTCGTAAAACCATATCTATATCTAACAAAAGCACTAAGATTTCCTTGAAATCCCATTAGGAATAAATCATAGAACCAACCTTGAACGAATTCATTATAATAATAAAATAAGTTACAAAATCTTCTCAATTCATTTTCAATCCTTAAGGTAGCATCAAATATGTTAAATATTAGCATTGATGTGTATACTATGTTTTATATGTTAAAGCAGATGCGGAAGAAGAAACATAAAATAAAAACATTAGAACACGAGAGTTATGTGGTGTAGCCTTGATGACCTATATCCATGGAAGAAACCCTTAAGNATAATGCAACGTGTGCAGATGACTTTTGCTTTCCCATATAGAGTCTTATATATTTTCCCCTGCTGTTATTAATTTATTTCTTCCACGTCAATCGACATTCTCTCATACGATTATTTGCAGAGATCCTACTAGATGTTTGGTGATAGTTTATATCTATTCCTATGTATGTGATCTATAAAATTTATTTAGCTAGGAATAAAATTTTCTTTCACATCAAGGAAAAACAATGATAGCCAAGTTCCTATAATAAATAAATAAATAAATAAATAAATACAACCAAAAGTGAAGTTTCCTTAATTTAGAAAACTCAAATAACTATCCAAGTCATCATAAGAATTTCAGACAATTACGTACCCAGAAAACTTTACTTGACACAAATTCCATCAAGCCATCTTCATTTCGTGATAATTCCACCTTAATAAGAGGAAGATTTTCCTGAACAAGATAATCATTGTCTCCGTAACTAAATCCATGCTCTTGTGCACTTTATCAAACTAATTGCAGACTTGTAATAAATATTATCTTCTCATAAATTCCATTGATCAGTTGTCCCAATATAATTATATAACTTTCGCACCAAATGTCATCCATCTTAATGAGCCAAGCTTTGATAAGACATTGTTGGGCCAAAATCTAATCTTATTTGAAGTAAGAAATTTAACAAATAATTTTAATTTGTCCTCAAAAAGATTATAATCAGAATTACCGAGCCAACATCTTAAACTCGTAAAACCATATCTATATCTAACAAAAGCACTAAGATTTCCTTGAAATCCCATTAGGAATAAATCATAGAACCAACCTTGAACGAATTCATTATAATAATAAAATAAGTTACAAAATCTTCTCAATTCATTTTCAATCCTTAAGGTAGCATCAAATATGTTAAATATTAGCATTGATGTGTATACTATGTTTTATATGTTAAAGCAGATGCGGAAGAAGAAACATAAAATAAAAACATTAGAACACGAGAGTTATGTGGTGTAGCCTTGATGGCCTATATCCATGGAAGAAACCCTTAAGAGTTACATATTTATTATATAAAAGTGTAGTACAAAGTATGTGTTACATGAATCATAATCTTAGTATATATAGTAGACTAAACTCTAGACTTCTAGTACAAGTAAGAGACCTGCCTTTTATACAAAATAGATGAGTTTAGGCCTATTACAATATGCTAATATGTTTAATATATCTCTAACAAAATACAATATTACATCTTTAATAGAAATTAATGCAACTCTCTTAAGATCTTCTCGTTGGATATTACAATTCTCTATGCTTACAATAAACACACAAAAAAAAAAAATTAAAAAGAGAAGGAAAAAAAAAGATGCTTGTAATAATGTCTTGCCATGTTTGATAGAAAATTAATATGAAATATTGACAACTTAAGAGCATCTCCAGCAATAGAGGCATCCCTCAAATCTTAGCTAGCCATAATAGAGAATGTGAGCAAAAAAACCTCCAGCAGCTTAGGCATACCCAATTTTTTTTTTGGCTTATGAACAGTAGCCCATCAAGTCTGATGAGCTACTGTTCATTAGCCATTGAATTTGTTAGATTAAAATATTGCCAACCGTTCTATTATATTAATTCTTTCTCCCTCCTCCTCCGGATTTCCCTTTTTTTTTTTTTTTTTCTCTCCGTTGCTTCTTTTTTTCTTTTTTTCTTTTTTTTTTTCCTCTCATTCTCTCATTCTCTCCGTTGCCGTTGCCATTGCCGTTGCTTCTTTTTTTTTTTTCTCACAAACCAAATGAAATAAAAAAAAAAAAAAAAAAAATTAAACTGTTCATAAGCAAAAAAATTAATCCAAACACAAAACACAAAACAAAATCCAATTCTTAAAATAAAGTTGAATCAAAACAAGCAAGTATGGAAAAAAAAAAAAAAAAAAAAAAAAAAAAAAAAAAGAACAAGCCGATCTGATGGGAGGACGACGAGCGGCGGCTGGAGCGACGCTGGAGCAGCGGCTAGAGCGGCGCTGGAGCAACGGCTGAGCAGCGCTGAAGCAGTGGCTGGAGCGGCGGCAGGAGCGCCTGGAGCGGCGACAAGCCGATCTCTCTCTCTCTCTCTCTTCTCTGATGTGAAGCAAAGTGGGCTGGAGTGTTCTTGATGAAAGGAGAAAAAGAAAATAAAAGAGAGGCCTGGACAAGTGTGCGGTGGAGAAAAACAAGAAAAAGAAAAAAGAAAAAAGAAAAAAAAAATGAAAGGAATGGTAGAAAAATTATATAAAAAATAAAATTTCTAATTAAGAAATTCTACTACAATATTTTCACAGTAAATTTTAAGTAACAAATTGTTATTAGTTAATATTAGTAAGAAAAAAATAATTTCAGCGGTGAGTTTAAATTAGAACTAGTAACAAATTTTCACATAAATTTTGTTGTGAAAATATTGCGAAAAATGTTGTAAATATAATACTTTACATTAAAAAATATAATTGTTGGGAATAAATATAGGAAGAATAAATGATGATAAAGAATGAATAAAGAATGAATGAAGAAATAATATTTAAATGAGATAGAGAATGAGATAGAGAATCTGTTGGAAGTGTATTTAAAAAAATTGGTAGGTAAAATCTAAATGTCACTGTTCATTAGCCAAACAGTACAAATATTTGGCTATTCTGCTAGAGATGCTCTAATTACTCAATTGTCTTCGTGGAGTTTTTGTTTTCTTTAGTCCAAGTTGTAGAACTATTAGTTGGATAAGAAAGGGATGCTTTAAGATCACAGAAAGTTTGTGGGTCAATCATGAAATTATCAAGGAAAAATTACAAAGAGTTGCATTCCAATTTGTGTGGTCCAAAACACGTGGCAGGCATGGATAGTGGTAGACATAACAAAACGGGCGGGTCGGGTCGGGTTCGGGTCAATCGGGTTGCAGTTCGGGTCGGGTCGGGTCGGGTTGACCCGTATTTTTCACATGATTTTTTTTTTTTTTTTTAAAAGAAAATAACATGTATCTGTTATTTGGAAAGTTATACAACAAATTACTTGATGTAAAATACATTATTTTGAATTCACCACTTATATCAAGAATGAACTCAATTAAACTTATTAATACTTATTCAACAATTTTAAAATTATACAAATCCTAACATTACTATCTAAAACAAAATAACACAAAGATAAGTAAAACAAATACACAAGTTTTATTTCTACACAATATGAACATTCCAAATATAAAACAAAATTACAAATGACTTATTGGATAACTCATTTGATAAAGAATAAAAATATATAAGAAATTTACAATCTTGAAAATTAATTTTATAATCTATTATTAGTTGTGGTTGACACTCTATTTCAATTTGAGATATACTTTAAAATTTGATTGCTTACTTATTTATACATGGTCTCTTTTATGAATATCATATTATTGTTAAGCAACACACACTCTAGGAAATATCATAATTTATTTTGAAAAGCCATTTATTTTGGACATAAATTATTAAAAAATAGGTCTAAGTATTCATAATTTTCATAATTTATGCTAATTTGATACTTTAGCTTCACTATTTTCACACTTGTGAATATTTCTCACATATCTACAATTTTAAATCTATGTTTTTAACTCTACTGTAACCAGATTATCTTGGCATGTATTTTGCTATTTGATATCTAAAAATATTTACTCATTACAGAATGTTCAACAATTTATCTTTCAATTAATTTGCATATAGTTATATAAATGTATCAATTGTTTCCTTAAAGTTCACAATAAACAATTAAACCAATATATTCTTAGTTTTACTATTTTTTTACCAAAAAAAAAAAAATTAAAAAAAATGGTTCTGGTTCGGGTTCGGGTCGTGGGTTGGGTCGGGTTAACCCGCAAAAAACACGGGTCGGGTCACGGGTCAACCCGTTTTTGCTTCGGGTAAAAAAAAATCGGGTTCGAGTCGGGTATTTTCGAGTCGGGTCGAGTCAGAAAATTCTGACCCGTTTTGCCATGTCTAGATAGTGGATCAAAGTAGACGGGTCAATTTGGATTATCGCTAGGTCGCCTGTTATATACTATTCAATCTCATTTATTTATGCAACTATTCCTTATGATTGATGGCTATGTTTATGTCTGTTTTCATTTCTTTCCTTCCCCCCACGTGACGTTGTCTCTAGACAGTAGCCAAGATGCTAGTGTCTTTTGTTAACCAAATTGATATATTTCTACTAGTCAGCGATTCATGAATTTATTTTGATTCTCGGGTCAGTTGGTTCTTTGGAGATGTCCAAGATTTGAACCCTCTCCTAAACTTAAATTTTTTTTTTTTCATTTTTTTTTAATTCTGCTTTGATTCATTAATTGAGTTTAACTTCCAAATTGAAAGATTGACGTGGCATCATATTTTGGAGTAAGCCTCGTATTACAATTAGTTTCACAGCTTTGTCACAATTTTACTATTTGGTGACTCGTGAGCGATGGAATCATGAACCTACTATTTTATTTCCACCACTTACTATTTGTCACGTAGATAAATTGTAACAAAAGTTGTAGAAAATTGTTGTGATAGTAGACTTAATCTATATTTTGTTTGTCTTTTTTGTAGGTGTTGAAATCCCAAATTGAATCCAAAAAATTTCAAGAATTACATTTTTTTTTTTTTTACCTTATGATCATGCGGATCATGGTGGTTGATTTAATTGGTCTGGATTGGATGCCAAATTAACCAACTTCATAAATTAAGTGCCAAAATAACCAATGCCTTATTTGACCAAGTTTCATCGGGTTGCTAATGGTCAAACGAACTCACCAATTATAAACAAACAATTCAGATATTAAATGTTCAAATATCAAATGCGGTAACATTTATAGTAACTTTAACATTTTACCTATTAGAAAAGGTCTAACACCCATTAGCTCAAACTGCAGGTCAATATTTAAATAACGAATTCTTAAAAACAAATATCAAATGTAGCTTGGCCTCAAACATGGAAGCTGCCTTTTTTTTATTTATTTTTTATTTTTTTATTTATTTTTTATTTTTTATTTTTTAGTAAGTCTCGTGGTGAGTTGTGAATCTTGTGACAATGATTAAGCATAATTTATTCAATATAACTCGGCAATTTATTTTATTTTATTTTATTAGATATAATATAATTTGAACCCTATCATCTGCTCTATTCAGATTTTTCTTTAACGTCGAGCCAATACACTAATTAGTTTTTTGTGCAAGCAGGATTTGAATTCTAAGTCTATAATAAAAATTTTTATTAGTTAAACTAATTAAAACCTGCGACTTTAACATGTGATAGGATTTTATGGCAAGTAGGCATGCTTCCCATTTACCAACACGTAATGGCTTATCCATATTAAGGTTAGGCCCAAGGCAGAGCCAAGGGGGCGGGGAGCAAATGCCCCCTTTGACCTTCCCCCAAACTCCTTCAATACAGGAGTACTTTAACGCTTATTTTGCCTCCTTACCATATTTTTAGATTAGTTTGCTCTCTATTAAAAAAAAATAAAAAAAATTTCTAAGAATAGATAAGTTTTACATATTATTTGAAAGAAAGAAAAAGGCATACAGATAACTTAATAATGAACTCACAATAATTTTTGTTTTGATAATTATTATAAGTCTCATGGCACTTTTGATGTTTTACTATAATTGAAATTCAATATTTTTGAGGGAATCTCAGCTAGTTGATCCATGGATTTTATGGGTCAACAAGTTGTTGTTGCAAAGTTTGAAAAGATACGAAATACATTCTGTTTTAAAGTTATGAAATAGGAGACATTCACGCTGGCTCCCCTAACTCTCTGAAGTTTTGAATTTAAGTGGCAGAGGAAATCCTTACAAGCTTTTAAGAGGTGCCTAAAGTTGCATCATTTTCAAAGATAGTTTGTAACTTTTGTTAGTTCTAACCAAAGCCATCTATAGCCAAGGTTAATTTTGCTGAGAGCTAATTGGTTTAAGATGTTATTAATGTAATAGAGAAGTTTATTTAAACTAGCATAATTTGGCTATTTGGTAGTCACATATGGCTGAGACTATTACCGGGGCTGTATATAATATAGATATTTTTCTATTTCAATAAAGTTTGCTATTTCTTTTTCTATCAATATTTTTTATTTCATTTGTTTATAGGATGCCATTTCTAACCAACACCAACAAAAATCCGTGTCCCTACCCTGATTGATTGTTCTGATCTAATAAATAGCTTTGCACTGATCACCCTCTACCCCTCCAGTGCCTTTTCTTTGAATTATTGGTTTTACTCCTTGGTTGTGAATGGACCCGACTGCTTTTGCATAACATCAGTACGTAGTGTCAATTTCTAATGGTCAAGTTTTTTTTTTTTTTTTCTTTTGCTAATTTCTAATGGTCAAGTTTGTCGCCTACAAGTCTCACTCCAGTTATCAATAACAACAAATATTTAAAATTCATGACCAAAAGGCAAAAGGGAACCAGTATAAAGAAAAAGTAATTGAACACGTATCATTACATTACACCCACTACCCAAGTCATTAATTTATTTCTTCCATATCAATCGACATTTTCTCGTACGATTATTTGCAGAGATCCGATTTAGATGTTTGGTATAAGTGATCTATAATCTAATCACTTAATGTTTAAGCCTTATTCAGCAAAAAAAATCACTTAATGTTTAAAGTTTCATTATAACCTTTTTATTTATTATTATTATTTTTATGTATAAGAAAGTTGCGTTACTCTAACTAATATACTTTTTTTTTTGGAGAGATAATAACTAATATACTGTTGATCACCTCAATAATAGAACTTTTTCTTTTAGAATCTCTTTGGCTTTATATTGGCATTTTTTTTACTCAGTCTTTACTTCTTCTTCTTTTTTTTCTTTTTTTCTTTTTATAGCCAATAATTCGAATAAAAGGAATCCCCACTTAATATGAATGCTTAATAATTGTGACTACAAGATTTTCAAAAAAAAAAATAATAATTGTGACTACAAATCATGTTTTTAGTTCAAAAATGGGTATGTGTAAAACTATACATAATTATTTGTGTGTAATAAATACAACCCTTAATCATATTACACAACATGACAACAATTAAGTTGAGTGAAACCATCTTTTATACATGTGTTAGATGTTGAAGTTGTCAGTTATACACTATACATTATCAATAATCCAAACTTTAACTAATGATATAATATATGAGTTGCTTTATTGGTAATTTGACTGATTGTCATGACTCAACTCTCTCACAATGTGCTTCCTCATTCATACTGGGAAGCTAATCATTGTGGGGTTAGTGTATCAAAATTAGGCGCTTAATTGCGTGTATTTGGATTGAAATTATAAATGAAAATTATTTTAGTATTTAGTTTATTTTTGCTACTATTTATGAGATTTATTGCACTTTTTGATACTATTCATAAGCCCTATTGTAATATTTCAATTAATTTTTATCTTTATCTATAGTACTTTTAATAATAATTTTTCAGTTTTAACAAAATAAACAGTATATAAACACATTCAAAGGGCCCGTTTGGTAGAGTAATTTGAGTAATATTGTTTATAATTTTTTAAAATACATGTGAATAAAAAAGTGTGAAAAAAAATGTGTAATGTTGTTTAAAACTTGAAAATAAATAATTTAACAACTCTCCTATTGTTTTAAAATTCAAGATTGTCCCGATCATGCACGTTATTTCTCTATTTTCTTTTCATATATCATAAATGTGTCATGCATGGCATTTGTTTATTGGATGCCATTTCTAACCAACAACCAAAAAAAAAATTCCATGTCCGTACCATGATTGCTCTGGTCTAATAAATAGCTTCGCACTCACCCTCTAGGCCTCTGGTATCTTTTCCTTGAATTATTATTATTAATTTTTTTTTTTGAGAATGACTTTTCCTTGAATTATTGGTTGTGAATGGACCCAACTGCTTTTGCATAAATTATATCAGGACTACGTAGTTTCAATTTCTAATGGTCAAGTTTGTCGCCTACAATAACAACAAATATTTAAAAGTCATGGTTAAAAGAAAACACGGTATAAAGAAAAAGTAATTGAACACTTCTCAATGTTCTCATTACATTACACCCACTACCCAAGTGATAATGACTTTTGCGTTTCCCATCTAGAGTCTTATATATTTTTCCCTTTCTGTTACTAATTTATTTCTTCCATATCAATCGACATTGTCTCCTACGATTATTTTCAGAGATCCTATTTAGATGTTTGGTGATGGTTTATATCTATTCCCATGTATGTCATCTATAAAATTTATTTAGCTAGGAATAATTTTTCTTCCACATCAAGGAAAAAAATGATAGCCAAGTTCTGATAATAATTAAATAAATAAATAAATAATGATAACCAAGTGAAGTTTCCTTAATTTAGAAAACTCAAATAACTATCCAAGTCATAATAAGAATTTGAGACAATTACATACTTAGCAATCTTTACTTGACACAAATTATATCAAGCCATCTTCATTTCATGATAATTCCAACTTAATAAGAGGAAAATTTCCCTGAACAAGGTAATCATTGTCTCCATAACTAAATCCATGCTCTTGTGCACTTTATTAAACTAATTGCAAACTTGTAATAAATATTATCTTCTCTTAAATTTCATTGATCAATCATACCAATATAATTATATAACTCTCGCACCAAATGTGCCAAGCTTTGACAAGACATTGTTGGGCCACAATCTAATATTATTATTATTATTATTATTATTTTGAAAAAGAATCTAATCTTATTTGAACTAAGAAATTTAACAAATAATTTTAATCTGTCCTCAAAAATATTATAATCAAAATTACCGAGCCAAGATCTCAAACTCATAAAAACATATTAATCACTAATAAAAGCACTAAGATTTACGTGAAATCCCATTAGGAATAAATCATAGAACTAACATTGAACGAATTCATTATAATAATAAAATAAGTTACAAAATCTTCTCGATTTTTTTTCAATTCTTTTTTTTTGGATAAAAGGTAGAGATTTTATTTGATGAACATGCAAAACAATACATAAGAACCTTGTAAAAACAAAACAAGGGGAACTGGACCTCTAACCCTCTGCTTACAGCAACAATTATACATAAAAACAACGGCTTCTGCATAGACAAAAACTGAACACTATGTTGTATATGCTAAAATAGATGCGAAAGAGGAAGTATAGAATAGGAGAATTAGAACATAAGGGTTATGTGGTGCAATCTTGACAGCCTATGTTCACGCACGGGGGGCAAATGCCCCCTCTGACCTTCCCCCAAACTCCTTCAATACAGGACTCTAACACTTATTTTGCCCCCTTACCATATTTTAAGATTATTTTCCTCTCTATTAAAAAACAAATTTTTTGCTAAGAAGAGATAAGTTTTACATGTTATTTGAAAAAAAAAAAAGAAGATAACTTAATAATGGACTCACGATAGTTTTTGTTTTCTAATAATTATTAGAAGTCTCACGACACTTTTGGTGTTTTATGATAATTGAAATTCAATATTTTCGAGGAAATCTCAACTAGCTGATCCTTGGGTTTTATAGGTTAACAAGTTGTTGTTGCTACAAAGTTTCAGAAGTTGGAAAATACACTCTGTTTAAAGCCATGAAACAGGTGACTTTCGTGTTGGCTTCCCTAGTTCTCTTAAGTTTTGAATTTAAGTGGTAGAGGAAATCCCTACAAGCTTATAAGATCTGCCTAAAGTTGCATTATTTTCAAAGGTGTTTTGTGACTTTTGTTAGTTCTAACCAAAGCCATCCATAGCCAAGGTTAATTTTTTGCTGAGAGCTAATTGGTTTAAGATGTTATGAATGTAATATAGAAGTTTATTTAAACTAGCATAATTTGGCTATTTGGTTGTCACATGGCTAAGACTATTATTGGGGCTGTATATATAGATATTTTTCTATTTCAATAAAATTTGCTATTTCTTTTTCTATCAATATTGTTGGTTTCATTTGTTTATAGGATGCCATTTCTAACCAACAACAAAAATATCCATGTCCCTACCATGATTGATTGCTCTGATCTAATAAATTGCTTCGCACTCACCCTCTAACCTCTAGTGTCTTTTCCTTAAATTATTGGTTTTTCGACAAACTCCTTGAATTATTGGTTGTGAATGGACCCGACTGCTTTTGCATAATTTCAGAACGTAGTGTCAATTTCTAAAATGGTCAAGTTTGTCGCCTACAAGTCTCACTCCTGTTATCAATAACAACAAATATTTAAAATTCATGACCAAAAGAGAACACAGTATAAAGAAAAAGTAATTGAACACGTATCAGTACATTACAGGCACTACCCAAGTTATTAACTTCTTCCATATTAATCGACATTCTCTCCTACGATTATTTGCAGATATCCTATTTAGATGTTTGGTGGATGTGATCTATAATCTAATCACTTAATGTTTAAAGTTTCATTATAACCTTTTTATTTATTATTATTATTATTATTATTATTATGTATAAGAAAGTTGCGTTACTCTAACTAGTATACTTTTGATCACCTCAATAATAGAACTTTTTCTTTTATAATCTCTTTTGCTTTATATTGGTATTTTTTTACTCATATTCTTTACTTTTTTTTATTTTTTTATTTTAGCCAATAATTCGAATAAAAGGAATCCCCACTTATTATGAATGCTTAATTATGATCTATTGTCAAGAGAGAATATATAACAATTGTCTCATACCAACTCGATCACGGAAAAAAAAAGCTTTTGTTTTGAGAATTTAGATGTTTATTAAATTAGTTAGGAAAAAAAAAAAAAAAAAGAAAGAAAGAAGAAAGAGATGTGTATTGAATTTTCTTTTGTTTTCTCCTTTTATAGTTCACTTCTCTTTCTTTCCTCAACAAATTGGTTTATCTGATATAACTGGAGTAGCTCATGAATTTGTGTTAGGTGAGAACGTTTGATTTCAATCCTAAATGTCTTAATTAAAAATACTAAAAAGTACTAGTTGAGCTATGAACACTATCGGATGTAGAAATTTTTCCTAAAAACTCTAATTTCAATTCTTTTTTTAGTAAAAGACATTACAAAAATTTTGAGAACTGCACTAAATCAATTCAAACAATCCAAACCACAAATTTTACGGCTTAGTTATTTTTAAGTGAACTATTAGAATTAAGCCCAATTGTTTACATAATTTATAAAAACAACAATCACTCACAAGAACGCTGAAGTGTTTGAGGAAAACTCAAGAACTGGGTGAAAAATCTCTTCAAAGCATCACAACACCGAACATTCCACTAATGAGAATAGTTTTAGTACATATTACTTACAAAACCATCCAAGCTAAGTAATAAATATATACTTGAGCCTTCAAATCCTTCTAGCAATATATTCTTCGTGAGGGTTTGGACAGCACTCAAAGTTGCTGTGCGTTTTCTCCTCCGTGTTTTCTCTTTTTTTTTTGGCTCGCTTTTGCTGACTTTGTGGGACAAAAAATACTGTTCATGATAGTGCATGCACTGTTTACACATTGTTCATGTACTGTTTATGTATTAAAAAATATTAAAAATGAGACCCACGATACTATTCATACATTTAAAAATTATTTTGCTACAATGTTTTCAACAACAATCAGTTTTTAGCAACTTTCAGCAACAATAAGTTATATCCAAACGGACCCTTCAAATCCTTTCTTCTTACTAGTCTTTGGATCAGCAATTGAGCCTCCAAATGCAATCTCCAAGTCTCGTTGGCAATTCTGGTACTACTTGAGTCACTTGTCCAAAGAAGTAGAGATGGGAGGTTTTCTAGACCTCCAAGAAAGAGAGGGCTAATTAGAGGATGTTGGTGTGACATTGGCCTAAGGATCTTCGATTCCTAAGTCAGGAAACCTAAAAAAGCTTAAAGAATATCTTAGAGAGTCAAATACCAATCTAAGTGTCTCATACCTTAGCAATTGTGGTGTTTGGTGTCTATACAGTTAGAACGAACGTTTTGGGTCATCAGTGTCTTCTTCTTAATTGGGAGTGACTACTGCTCTGATGTAACATTTTATGTCTTAATGAGCCTTGTAGCTAGTTATGTTTCTCATTTTTTATGGGATTGTTGACAGTGGAAGGTCATTCATTATTTTGGAAGACCTTCTTAGTGTAGGGTCTTCTTATATGAAAGACCTTCAAGGTCGGGTACCTATATGGAAGACCTTGATTTTCTTTGTCCTAACAGGATGCTTTGTGTGTAATGGTTTTAATCTCCTCTCATAAAATTAGGCAATTAGAGAGGGGTAAGGTAGAGAGATTAATGAGGATTTAAGCTTTAGGGTTTATAAGTTCTCTCTAATTGGGAATTACGTGTCTAAATTTGTGGGAAATAGGATCTTAAATAGGGAGGGTGAGAGCTAGAACAACAAAGAAAAAATAGCATAATTGTCTCAAGTTCCATCAAGTTCATACAAGCGTGAAGGATGACGTAAAGGCTTGCAAAATTAATTGCAAGACTACCATTATTAAATAAGGATAAAACTTAGGTACAGTACTTTAAGGTACTCTTTTTAAATTGTAGACATCAGTCCAATTAAATAACTCAGTTAACGAAAGTTAACACTTAACACATCTTTTTTTTTTTCACCATCTCTTTCAGATCTCCCACAGATGGGGGGAATGGGTAGAGTAGCTATGTGTGGGGGGAGTAAGTAGTAAGTTAGGCAATGTTTGTAAGAATTAAGAAAAATAGCATCTCGAGTTTTAGAAATTCGAGATCCATATTAAAAATCGAGTTTCCATAGATCTCCTCGAGTTCTATGCAAAATAATTTTTAGTGCGATCGCTCCTATAGTGGCATTTTTAAGTCCTATAGTGATGTTTTTAAGCCCTATAGTGGCGTTTTTCTGCAAAATTTTTTTATAAGTGCCATACCAAGTTCAGGGAGCCTTATAGTGGCGTTTTTAAGCTCCATAGTGATGTTTTAAAAACCTACAGCGGTATTTTCCTGTAAAATTTTTTCTAAGTGTCATACAAGGAGCTATAGTGATGTTTTAGGTCCCTATAGCGGCGTTTTTTTGAACTCGAGTCTTTAAAACTCGATTTCTACATGGATTTTTTTCCAATCCGGACCCATCCACTTACAAATCGAGACTTAAAAACTCGAGTTTTATCTTGGAACTCAAGTTTTAGACACTCGAGATGTTAGTTTTCAACATTGTTTTGAAACATGACAACTAACTAAATTTTTTTATATTTATTGTTAAATGGAAAAAAAATTCCCCATAGATGCGTTGAACCCATTATTAGAAAACCCAGTAGAAAAGAAAACCATGGATCCTCTTTGACTTTTCACACTCAAAGAAGGATAAATTTGGCTTAAGTGAAGTTCCAAAAAGAATATCGTTGAAACGTCCTAGCATTCTTTAGAGGGAAAATTTGGTGCAAAGAATGAATTCAAGTGTAAATACAAGGAATAAGGGAGACGAACAGGTCAACCTCATAACCCAACATTCATTCACCATGTGAACCAAGAATACAACCAGATCTAGCTTTGCATCATAATGAAAATAATGGGATTGATGGAGAAGATTGCCCTTTGTCCTTCTTTGCTTGATTTCATTGAGAAATTTGAGAGTTTGAGTGTGAGAAGTCAAATATTGTTGAAGGATTGTAAATTTAAAGAAACCATTGGATTCTTCTAAGATTGTGCGGGAAAAATCTGAGTTTTGTTGTCGATGTGATGCTCACAAGCTAGTCCCTTTGCCATTATTTACTTGGTTTTGATTAGAACTCAGAGAGTTTGGGTTTTAGAAGCATAATGGTCATTGGGTTCTTTTGAGTTCTGGCTTTTGAGATTGTGCGTGAGAAGTTAGTTTGAGAAGCTACAAGTTTTCTCATTGAAAATAAAAGAAGAAGAGAGACAGCGTTAAACTTCCTTAATTGAGTCATTTAATTGGACAAGTGTCTGCAATTTAAAAATGGTACCTAAGATACTGTATATAAGCTATCGTACCTAAGTTTTGCCCATTCATTTAGTTAGTTTGTAACATGAATGCACTCTTCGGATCAGTAAATTTTTGTCTACTCAACTGTTATAAAAAATTATGTGAAATTTTTTGTTTATTTTATTTGGAAACCCAATTTGGCAAGTGACTTTCATTAATGCTGGCTTTGCCTTGGGCCTCAGATTGGGCCTAACATCATATTAGTATCCAAATGGGTTCGTCCTCTTTGTAGCCCACATGCGCAACAAAGAGCAAAAAATTAACAAAGCTCTAGACCAAAATCAAAATCAACCCGAAATTTGCTCTCTCTCTCTCTCTCTCTCTCTCTCTCTCTCTCCAATTTATAAAATTTCATAGTAAGCATTTATTTTATTAATACAAAAAGTAATAAAAAAGGATTATACTTTATAGTTTATACCTATTATTATTATCATTTTGCCAAGCAGTATTAAACCCAGCCGGTTAGACTTGTAACCTGATGACTTGGCACATAGACCAGTTCAAGCCAAAAATTGGATTGGATGTATATAAGATCTGGTCAAAACCGGTAAAAACCCGACGGGTTCTAAGTAAACTGTGTGACCTAGCTGGGTTTGAATAGAACCGGTTTTGACTGGGTCTTGTATACATCCAATCCAGTTGATGGCATGGATTGGTTTATGTTGGGTTTGTGAATTGTGTAAAATTACAATAATAGGTCCATTTCATTGACTTCTTTATTGTTTAATGAGTGATAATATGTAAATTTTAATAGGAAAAAACCTAAATTAAAAAAAAAAAAAATCATTTTTCAGTTTCACATAACCATTTAGCACATAGGTATGAGTATATCAATATATATTATATAATTTAGGCGAAAAGCACATTTTCGTCCCTACATTTTCACGCGATTTCTATTTTGGTCCCTAAATTTTTTTTTTACCGCTTTTAGTCCCTATCCTGGAAAACGCGTTTCCTTTTTGTCCCTGCCGTTACATTAGAAACGGAAATTGCACAGGTGGCAAACGGAAGATGACGTGGCCATTAAAATAATAATAAAAAATATTATTTGACATTAAAAAATGCCACGTCAGCACCTAAATTAAAAAAAATTAATTTATTAATTTTAACTAAAGAAAAAAAAATTAATTAGATCAAAACTTCAGATATAGATCAAAGTGACGAAAACGATGAAGAAAAAGAGATTAAACTTGAATCTTAGAGAAAAAAAGCTTACCTGATAGAAGCAACGAAGAAGAACAGAGAGGCTCTTTCTCTTCTGGTTTTAGAGAGAGAGAGAGAGAGAGAGAGAGATTTATGAAAGAAAGAGTTTGGAGGGAAAGAGATCTGGGTTTGGAGCTTGCTGTCTCCGGCCATGGTCTCTGGGTATGGAGCAACGACGCCATCCCCGACACGAAACGACTCCTCGACCACCTCATCTCGTCATCGTCCTCATCAATCGAGTCTCGGCGGCTCGTGGTCATGAGAGGTAGAGCTTGGAGTCTTCGGCCATGGCCTATGGAGTCTCGGCTTCTTCGGCCATGGAGCTTGGAGTCTCTGGCCATGGGTGTCTGGGTATGGAGCAACGACGCCATCCCGACCACGAAACGACTCCTCGGCCACCTCATCTCGTCATCGTCCTCATCAGTCGAGTCTCGGCGGCCTGGTTTCGTGGCTTTGGTGAGGGTGCACAGGATAAGAAATTGGCAGTGAGAAAGACAAAGGAACTGGAAGCCATTTTCAGAAGCTCTGTGTGTGTGTGTGTGTGTGGAGAGAGAGAGAGTGATGGATGAGTGAAGGTTTGTTGGGTTTTTTTTTTTTAATTTCTGGGTTTGTGTTCTTAAATCTGAGTTTGTGTTTTGAATTTTAGTGTGTTTGGTTGTAAAGAAATACAAGAAAGACAAAGAAAAGAAAATAAAACAAGTTCTTCCAAAGAACATGTAAAATCATGTTCTGGGAAAGATCACAAAGAACATGAACATGTTCTTCCAAAAAATTAACGAAAAGAAAAGTATGTAAATTTGGTTGTTGTTTTCTCATTTTCTTTTTAGTTTTTAATTTTTTTTAGTTTTAATTTTTTTTTCTTTAGTTAAAATTAATAAATTAATTTTTTTTAATTTAGGTGCTGACGTGGCATTTTTTAATGTCAAATAATATTTTTTATTATTATTTTAATGGCCACGTCATCTTCCGTTTGCCACCTGTGCAATTTCCGTTTCTAATGTAACGGCAGGGACAAAAACAAAACGCGTTTTCCAGGATAGGGACTAAAAGCGGTAAAAAAAAAATTTAGGGACCAAAATAGAAATCGTGTGAAAATGTAGGGACGAAAATGTGCTTTTCGCCTATAATTTATTGCTTAAACCTTCTTTTCTTTTCCTTTTTTTTTTATTTTTATTTTTTTTATATGTTGTTTGTGCTTTTTTTTTTCTTTGAGTTGTCTTTAACCTTTTTTTTTTTTGGGTAAAATATCATTTTCGTCCCTAAACTATCACAGAAGTTCGGTTTTTCGTCCCTAAACTTTCAAAAGTTCTATTTTCGTCCCTAAACTATCATAAAAGTTCGTTTTTCGTCCTTAAACTTTCAAAAGTTCTATTTTCGTCCCTAAACTTTAAAAAGTTCTGACGGAGTGCTGACGTGGCTTGACAGAGTGCTGATGTGGGAGGGACGAAAATCAATACGTTTGGCAAAGTTTAGGGACGAAAATAGAACTTTTGAAAGTTTAAGGACGAAAAACGAACTTTTGTAATAGTTTAGAGACGAAAATAGAACTTTTGAAAGTTTAGGGACGAAAACCGAACTTTTGTGATAGTTTAGGGACGAAAATGATATTTTACCCTTTTTTTTTTTCTCTCTTCTTTTTTTTATGTAGTTTGAGATTTCCCTTCTTCTTCTTTTTTTCTTTTTTTTAATATACAAAATTTTAAGACATGTAACAAGATTTTATTTAGCAATTACTTTGTGGCAAACTTATGAAATTTGTTTATTTTGCTTGTGAATTTTACAGAATTTCTAATGCTATTGCTTGTAAAACCTTGATTTTGAATTATAATGGCAAGTTTAATTTAGGCATTTTTTTTTTTAATTTACATATTCATGTTATGATTCTCAAACTTACTTTTATATATATTTTTAATTTTTAAAATCTTTTTATTTGACCATGTGGTTTGACCGTTAACCCACTGGTTGAACCAGTGACCCAGTGACCTAACTCATAGACCGAGTCAACATTTGATCCAAGTTTAATAACTACGTTGTCAAGTGAGGTAAATGGTTAGGTGTTCAATTTTTATTTATTTATTTATTTATTGAGAAATGGATAGGTGTTCAAATGCGTTGCTTGTACCAAACATTATATGTTAGTGTTAGTTTGATTAAATTTTTTCCTTAAGTCTGCTCAAAAAAAAAAAAAAACCATAAGAAATTTATGTGGTTTATTTTATCAAGCATAGCTTTTTATCTGATCTATATAATAATAATAATAATAATATTTTTTTTTTTTTTTTTTTTTTTAAGTTTTGTAATTTTTGAATTTTTGTTAGGGTAGAATGGTAACTTATTTGCATTAACTTATTAGTATTATTTGTTTTCTTAGTATGCAATGGTAACTTTTAAACTTTCTATTTTTTATATTGTGTGTGTGTGTGTTTTTTTTTCTTTTAATTGATACTAAAGTATAAAACCATGAATAATTAGTTTTGAATTGAGGAAATGTTTTATGGTAAACTTTTATATTTATTATAATATACACACACACACACACATACATGTATATATTTATTTATAAATATAAAAAGTAGCGATAAACCCGAAACGGTATACCGGTATTGACCGGTATCCGAAATATATCGTACCGCTGGGCAAACTGGTACAGCCTCCGGTACGGTATTGACTCCCTTGTTTTGGATTCCAGAATTCCTTGGACCCGACCATGAATGTTATCCGATGAGCATCTTAATCCAAAAACAGTTACCACAAAAGGTTTCATCTTTCTTATCTAGTTGCTTTTCTACCATATATGCTAAATGTTTGAATCACTTTGCCGATGCTACAATTTGATTCCATGAGATATTTTGGACAATTTTATTCTTGTGTTTGATTGTGATGACATGTTTTCTTTTCATTTGAATGAATTTGCATAGAAAGGAACAACATTATCAACAATTAAATATAGTATCAAAATTTCTACCACATCAAGAAAACTTGGAATAGATCTCTTGTATAGAGAAATAGATATTAGAGCACTTGTTAGTGCAAAATAGAAAAAATGTGGTCAATTTTGCACATTTTTGCTTACGAACTACCTTATACATTGTACATATACATTATTACTACAATAACCGTGTAAATATACACAATTACTATGATGCCTTTCGGTCTTAAGAATGCCCCTAGTGAATTCCAAAATATTATGAATGATATCTTCATTTTTTCAGCCATTTCACCATTGTTTATATTGATGATGTCCTTGTTTATTCCAGCTCTATTGATGAACACATAAAATATTTGTATTCATTTCTAGATACTATCAAATGGTCTTGTTGTCTCTGCTAAGAAAATAAAACTGTTTCAAACAAAAGTTCGCTTCCTTGGCTATGACATCTCTGAAGGAAAAATTCGTCCTACAGATAGAGCCATTCAATTTTTTGATAAGTTTCCTGATGTTATCACTGATAAAACTCAACTCCAGCGATTTCTTGGGTCCTTAAACTATGTTGCTAATTCTTATAAGGATATGCAGAAACATTGTAACCCCCTTTTTGATTGGTTACAAAATAATCCTCCTCCCTGGTCTAATGTCCATACTTCCCTTGTTAAACAAATCAAGTCTCATGTTAAGACATTGCCCTGTCTTGGTATTCCTACTGTTGATGCTTTTAAAATTGTTGAAACTGATGCCTCTAATATTGGTTATGGAGCTATTTTGAAACAAAGAATTTCCCTAGAGTCATCTGAACAAATTGTCTGTTTCTGTTCTAGAATCTGGAATAATGCACAGTTAAATTATAGTACTATTAAAAAGGAAATTTTATCTATAGTACTGTGTATTTCAAAATTTCAAAGTGATTTATTAAAACAAAAGTTTTTGTTACATATTGATTGAAAAAGTGCTAAATATGTTATTGAAAAAGATGTTGAAAATATTGCTTCAAAATATATTTTTGCTAAATGGCAAGTTTAAGTGTTTTTTATTTTGATATTGAGTATATTAAAGGATCTCAAAATACCATCCTTGATTTTCTTACTCGTGAATTTCTGCAGTGTCACAATGGCAAGTAGAACGTCGAAAGACAAAACACCTGTCACTGCTAATCAAATTGTTAAAAAAGAACTTGTTTCTCCTTTGGAGATTGTTAACCGTTTTACTCCCCTAGATACTATTCCTAAGCCAAATTACTCCTCTGTTCTAGCCTCATCGCATGATCCTTATGCTTTAACCAGTGTTTCCCAACCTGTTAAAAATGTTTATCCCAAGGCTTCCAATGCTTCACAGTATGTTAAAAAACAATCTGTTCAAAACATGTTTTCTATTGAGTCAAATAGGGCTTCCATCACTGACCCCTTTACACTTGCTACTAGCTACTTTCCCCTTAGGTTCCACTGGATCCTTGAACATGGTGAGAAAACTATGCAATATTACTCTAATATTTTGCACCATGAGAATTCAATCATTATTAAAGCCATACCTGACAAGATCAATACTACCAAGATAATTTATCACGGTGTTTTCCTGAACCATATTATTTCTGAAGAAATGTGGGGTCCTAACCTTGCTACCACAAGAAGGTTACCAAAATCCCTTGTTCCCTATTCATATCATGATTATCTTACTGCCTGGTTTAGATTTACGCTTCATCAGAATGAAAATATGTCTCATTCATGGTTTGTTAATTTTGATAAGGATTTCAATTCTGATTTACCTCTCTGGTTCATCCGCTGGTGGACCCAATTTGGCTTTGCTATTGAGATATTCCCAGAACCATTGAAGGATTCTTTCCAATATTTCAAAAGTGTGTTTAAGGTGGTTCCTATGGTGCTAAATTTACTCCTTTCCTCCACTTCATTAAGAAATATAAGGTTCCTTGGATCTTGAAATGGCAATATGATAAGAAAGGTGATGTTCTCACTCGTTGCTGGTATGCTAAGTGGTGGGTAAGTTTCCCCATACACAATCAATTATTAACAATGTTACTAGAGAATTCTTACCCTTTAATGCTCTACTTGCTATTAAGATTCATACCCCTATGCAAACAGCTGAACTAGCCAATGCACTTGTTTCTACATCTGCTAAAACTGCTAAACCCCCTACCAAGTCTAAAAAGAAAGGTTCTCCTTTAGATGAAATTCACATGGACCCTGATGCTTTATATGCCCTCCTCAAGATGATTTCAAAGGAGAAAGAAGCTGCTGATGGTTCAAGAGATGAACGGTCCTCTGAAGCATTTGTTACAAATAACCCATACTATCCCTACAATCAGGAGTGGTTTGTGTCTACCCGAAACTTTGATACTCCTTTATTGTGTTTCTTTTTCACCATCATTAGTGCCAACCGTGTCGGAAAGTGAATTCCAAGAACCGAATAGTAAGGTAGGTTTAAGCTAGAGAGAGCATGTAAGGCATGAGAGGTATAGGGTTGACTAGGGTATGTGTTACAAAATGCAACAGTGTTAAGAAAAACATAATAATTATGGATAGGATGTGGAGATCCAACTCCTTTGTCAGCTCAAGAACTGGTTATCCTCCTGATATTATAAATGAAGAAGATCACACTATTGAAGAACATGAGATCCGTGATTTCCAGAAATGGAATATTCCCAAAGTTGATACTAAAACTATTTACAAAACTAGCTTGGCTTAAACTACTTTTCATCTCACTTACAAAGTCAGAACTTGTTGGGTTCTAAAACTTTAGGTTTAAATGTATTAGAACTTCAATTTGTAATGTTGGCAAACCATGATCAAAATGTTTAGTCTTGTTTTAAACTTGTTCAAAATATGTTTAAGTGTAAAGTTGAAATCGAGTATACTGCAAGATTTACTATGTAAATCCTCAATTAATCGAAGCTTGTGCAGATTATTTTTCTACAGAATTTTCCAACTCAGCCCAAGCCCGTTTGACGTGTAGGGTTTTATGTTTTGCCCTAGGTATAAAAGAGAAAACCCTAGCCACGTTTTTATGTTGTTGTTGTTTATGCTGTGTATGTGAATCTCTTGTCAAATCTAGAGGTGTTTGCCTTCACATATACTTAGGGTTATCAAGAATCAAGATTTATGTCAAGTGCTTGATGATCATTTAGTTGTTGCATTAAGAGCTTAAAGATACACAAGCAGGAGTGCTTGTACTTGCTGTGAATCCAAAAAGAAGTAGTTCGTGGACTCGGAGCTGTCACATGGTCGTGGTAGTAAGTTTCTTACTCAAGGTAGCAATAGGATGTTAGTGGTCTAAGTCGCTATTGTGTAAACTTCAATTCTTTCATAGTGGATCTGTTTTACCTTGAGAATAGTTAGGTTAAATTCTCCCCAGGTTTTTTACCGGTTTGGTTTTTCTAGGTTATCATATCGTTGTGTTATTTATTTTCCGTACTTTACAATAATATGATATATTTGTGTTAACCTAGATCTGATAATTTAACTAAGTAATCACTTGGCTAATTAACTAGGTTAATCTGGTTGTGTTTTAAGGGGTCTAAAAATGTACAAGTGGTATCAGAGCAGGTTAGCTCTAGTGTTTAGATTCTTTGATCTAAGAGTTGATCCTTGACCCCTATTGTCATGGAACACGACCACTCTCTTGTTATCCCACCTCACTTTGATGAGAATAATTATACTCATTGGAAAGTAAAGATGAAAGTATTCCTGAAATCTATTGATAAGAGAGTTTGGAATTCCGTTAAATACGGATGAGAGAAGCCCACTACTCTTGTTAGTGAGTGGCAAACTTCTTAGAAAGAAGCAGCTACTTTTAATAGCGAAGCCATGAATGCTATTTTTAATTTTGTTTCTATGGAGGAATTCAAGAAAATCTCTAATGTTGAGATTACTCACACTGTATGGAATATTTTCCAAACTGTGCATGAAGGCACAAAGGCAGTTAAGATCAATAAGTTGCAGCAGTTAACAACTAAATTTGAAAGCACTAGGATGTCTGATGATGAAACTTTTTGATGAATTCTATGCTAAGCTTAATGATATTATTAATTCTGCTTATAATATTGGTGAAATCTATGATCAACCTAAGATTGTTAGGAAGATTAGATCTTTGGCTGAGAATTTTAGACCCAAAGTGACTGTCATCACTGGAAGCAAGGATGTAGACTCCATTCTTGTTGATGAACTTGTAGGATCTCTTCAGTCCTATGAGTTGGACGTACCTAAGATAAGCAAATCCAAATCAATGGCTCTTAAGTTTGTTGATGATGTTGATGTGAATGGATTTGATGATGAACTTTCTGCTACAGAGATTACTTATCTTGCCAAGAACTTTAGGAACTTTCTTAGGAACAATAATAGAAGGGTAAGAGGTAAAAACAATGTTGAACCTATAAATTTTAGGAGGAATGATCTCACTAAGGTGAATAACACTGAAAAACATGAAGAGAAAGTAGGTTAACCTTCTAATAATTCTATGGGTCAACAATGTTTTGGGTGTCAAAGGTATGGTTATGTGAAATCTGAATGTCCAACATTTTTGAGGTCTAAGGGTAAGGCTATGGCTATAACCCTTAATGATGATGAAGTTTCTGACAATGAGTCTGGTAGTGATGAGGATGAAAACTTCATTACTTTCACTGCTACTACTGTTGTTGATGAAAGTGTTGCTGTTGAGGAGAAATCTTCTGATCGGGAACTCTCTGAAGATGCAGATTTACAAGAAGCCTATAATAAACTGTGCAAAGTTGGTGCAAAGGATGCTATGAGTGTTGATTTAGGCTTAAAGAAAATTGCATCTCTTGAACTTAATAAGAAAAATTTGCTTGTGAAACTGTTTGATGCTAATGAATTGTTGAATAATATGAAGACTGAGAACATGCTTTTACTTGATAAAGTTAAGAATTTAGAACATGAATTATTTATTGCTAGAGAACAAACAAATAGGTCTGCTAGTTCCAAACTTGATCATATGCTGAGTGTTCAAAAGTCTCCTTCAAACAAAACTGACTTAATTTTTGTAGAAAGCATCTTTGTGCCTAAACCTTGTTCCACAAACTTTGTTCCTTCTTCTAAGCCCCTTGTAAGTGAGGTTGTCAAACTTGTAGAAGTTACACCTCCTAGAAAGATTATGGTTGATCTTAAAGGGTCCAAACTTAAGAATTCTACTATTTCTAAGGACAAGATGCATGATAGACTTGCATGGGTTTGTCATTTTTGTGGAAAGTCTGGGCACATTTGTCTAAACTGTTTCAAGTTGCAATCTGCTAAACGAGCAAATAAACCAAAAGTACCTGTGCTTCAAGCACAAGATCCTATGGTACTTATTGGTGAATTGGTAAAGGTTTTAAACCTTTATTCCAATCTTGAAGTTGCTTAGAATTCTAATTTGAAGAACAACTCCAATGCTAGAGTTGCATCTAAAAAGTTTTGGATGCAAAAAGCTCAATTTAATTGAGTCCTTCTGACATGGTCCTTGTGCTTCATCGCTTTACTTTTTGTGACCATTCTTCTTTGTTGTTTTTGTTCTCTCTTTTTTTTCTAGGATTTGCATTGTATAACTGTTAGGTTCTAAATGTTTAGAACAATTGGCAAATCGTGAATACAAACTTGTCTAGATATAAATCTTAGAGTCTTTAGGTTTTATTAAACAATGCTCAAGGTAATTCAAGTCAAGATTCAAAAACATACAAACTGCAGGAAAAAGACTTCATATTCTGCCTAGTTCGATCGATCGAAGAACAGGCTCGATCAATCGAAAATTATATTTGCAGAATTTTAATTCGGCCCAAACAACAGCTTAAGCCCATTAAGGATTAGGGTTTCAGATCTAATTCTCCCACTATATAAAGGAAACCCTAAGCCACATTTTTGAGGACTTTTGAGAGAGAGAGAGAAGAGTGTGCCTCTTTTGTATCTAGGGTTTTGTACCCAAACCTCTCTAAGTCTTTGTTGCTCATACTTTGCTGTTTGTGTGAATCTCTTGTGAGATCATTGAGGAGCTTTCCTTAACATAAACTTAGGGTTTTCAAGGTAGAGATTATTTCAACATCTTGATGATCAACTCAGTTGCTGCTATTGGAGCTTAAAGAAAAACAAGCAGGGGTGCTTGTATATTGATTGGAGAATCCAAGAAAGAAGGAGTCCGTGGATTCGGAGCTTGCACGTAGTCGTGTCTGTAAGTTCTACTGGTGGGTAGCATTAGGAAGTCAAGCGGGGAGCTTGTAAGTCCTTTTGTATGAACTTTGATTCTTTCGCATAGTGGATTCAGGTTTACCTTGAGGATAGCTAGGTTAAATCCTCCCCAGGTTTTTACTGTGTGATTTCCTGGGTCATCATATCATTGTTATTTACTTTTCCGCTGCTTTATACTTTTGATATAATTGTATGTTTATGATAACCTAAAATTTCTTAAATTGACTAAGTAAATCACTTTGCTAATTAACTAGGTTAATCTGGTTGGTTTAAGGGGTCTAAATTTCTAACAAGTGGTATCAGAGCAGGTAGCTCTTCTGTTTTAGATCTTTTGATCTAAGAGCTGATCCTTGACCCCTGTTGTCATGAATAATTTGAAGTGTCTTTCTGATCATGTTTTTGCTCATGCTTCTTCTGATTTTATTGATGCCTGTGATGTTTTGAATAAAAAAGGATACTATTGTCTTTGTTGATTTTTTTGATGCTTTTGAAACTCTTCGTAAGGAATTATCTAAATCTTTGAAAATTTCTAAGAAATTCAAGGAAGAGTTAAAATTCGCTAATCTTGAAAAAGAGGATTTGATTGTGAGATTAGATGAGTCTAATAAAAAGAATGAATTTTTGAGAAATCAAATTTCCTCTCAAGATGAGAAGATGAAAAGCTTGGAACAAGAGTTAGTTGATTCTAAAACTAAAATTGAAAATTTGACTAGTACCAAGCCTATTGTTGATAATAGAAGTGTTTCTTTTTCTCTTAAGTCTAAAACTGAGAAAGTTTATATCCCTCATTTCAAGAGAAATAATAAAAAAAATGCTTATTTTGCTAAGTTAGACAAAGGTAAAAGTTCTGATGTAGATGCTGAAGTTTCTAAACCTATGTCTAAACCTACTATTAGAGAGTATAATAAATCGGTTTTTGTGCTTACCTATCACCTTTGTGGTGTTGTTGGTCATATTAGACCAAACTGTTCTTTGTTGAGGAAAAAACCAAAATCTGAGACTAGATTTGTTGTTAGGAATACTGATGTTCCTAAATTTGTTCCTGTTTGTCACTTTTGTGGTGTTCATGGTCACATTCATCCTAATTGTCATACGCTGAAATTTAAGCATTCTGTATGTCAATCTAGAATATATGATGATATTTCTCCTGCCATAAGTCCAAATAAATTGTTTCATATGCTTTTGAAAAATTTAAGCTTGTTGGCTTGTGAAAGGAATTTGCAGGATTTTAGTCTTTCTTAGAAGATTGGTGTAATTCCTCAAATACACTCTGCTTTACATGGATTTTCACCTACGAAGCCAAAAACTTGTGCTAGATGGGTGAGAAAAGATTCTCCAAGGTGAGTGTTGCTAACTTGTCCCTATTTTAATTCTTTCAATTGTTTGTGGACATGTTTTGTTTCTGTTTTTGGTTGTTTTGTTTTCTAGGTTATTTTTTATTTAAAAAAAAATCCAAAATCATTGAAAATTTCTCAAAAAGACAAAAATATTTTATTTTGTGTCTTGTTTTATTTGTTTTAAGGATTACATGAGTTATAATATCTCTCTCTTGATTTAGAACATGCTTGACATTGTGGAGAAACTTGAATAGTTTGTGTTAAGCTATTTCTGATTTTGTATGAGTATGTACTAATTTGGACATGTATTCAAGAGTTAATTAAAAAATTGATATTTTTTGTTTGTGTACCCTCTATAGCTTAGTTAAGCATTGTCATGCATTGCATTTGCATTGTTCATTTAGCATAATATGTGTTTTTTTTTTTTTTTTTGGTCATATTTTTTTTAAACTAAAAATTTTTTTGTATTTTGTATTACATATCATGGATTTGGAATCAAGGTTGGCCACTTTATCTTTACATAAAAATTTTATGTACCTTGTTTAGTTTTGATGAGCTTATTTATTGCACTTGACTAGTTAAAACTTTGTAGTGCATGTTGTGTAGGAAAGATGTTTATGGTGTTTATCATTTTGTCTTGATCTTGAAGTCACATGTTATTTGACTGTCGGACTTAATCCTTTTGAGAAAGGTATAAATAACCATCTCACTACTGTTCACTAGCCAATCATGAACACCTTAGTGCATATCATAAGATTTTGTACTCGAGAAAGTGTAGCACATGCACAAAAAAAAACATAAGGTGTAGCCTCGGTTTAATTGCTTAATACTTAAAATTGGTGTGTACTATTAGGCTTGATGCCAAATCACATAATTAAAATTGATGTGCATATTATGAGGTAAAATTCAAGAAACTTACATGATTGCAAGCTTATGTTCTAGGAGATGTGGGAGTTATATGATGTAACTCTTTAGGTGATAGTCTCTTTTAAATTCTATGTGATGAATTTTGTAGACTTTGTGATTAATTGCTATTCACATATCACCTCACATGTATCTCAAGTTTTTGCTAGTTGCACACACTACACAAGTTACTCTTTGTAAAACTTGATACATTATATTGTGTGTGATTTTGTTGTGGCCATCCAAGATTAAAAGTTCCTTAATTTTAATGCAAAATGTGTTTAATGTTTGTGTTTTGAGGACAAATTGATTGAAAATCTAAATCTTGATTTTGGAAGATCTGGGTTAAATTCAAGTGTTTTTGACAAACTTTTTGTCTCATACTCATGCATTTTTTATAAAATAATGTGCTTTGAGGAGTTTCTGCATTAAAATACTTTGTTTTCAAAAATCTGATTTTTCCAGACTTTCGATCGATCGAACCTATTTTTCGATCAATCGAAATTGCGATTAAAATTTTTGGTTTGAGTTTGCCTGACTCGATTGATGTTCGCTCGATTCTCGATCGATCGAAACTGAAAAATTTTCAGTTTCTATGTTTTTGACCAAATTTTTTTTTCCATGCATCATTTATGTTTAGGATTCACATGCATTGCATTGTTTTTGTATCCATCTTGCAGTCTTGCAATCATATCTCTCATTGTTTTCACACATAACATGCATACACTTTGCTAAATTGGGTACTCAACTTGATTTAAAAATTAATTGATTAATTTTTGAGTTTTGTACATTCTAGTATATGCTATTTCTTATGTGTGAACTGCAAAAAAAAATTTCTTAAAAGATATGATGGATAATCAATGTGCAAATATTTTCTCTACTCATGCAATTGTTTATGGGTCACATAGTGCCATGTTTGCATTTTATTGAAGAAGAGAATATTTTTCTTCATGTGTATCCTCATCTTAGTTTTTAACTTTGGTTTATGTGTCCCCCCCCCCCCCTTTATTTTTCCCCAAACGGTTTTTCCCAAAACTTGTTTTGTTTTTCCTATTTTTATAGGGGGAGAAATTTAGAGAGAAAGAGAACATGATTGATAGTTATAAGGAATTTTGATATATATATATATATATAAATGTCATCAACATAGAAATTATCAAATTAATGGAGATATATACTGTTTTTTGGAATAGATAAAAATTATCAAATTATTAGAGATATATACTATTTCTTAAGATAAATTTATATTAATCACCTCTTGAAAATTTTGGATTGTGCTTATTCCTTAATAAGCAAGTTTTGTAGCTTGATATTTTGATAAAATAATATTAAATTTTTGAAAATTTAGATGATAAATATTATCTAAATTAAATTTTTGTATGTTCAATATTATCCCCTAATTTAAGAAATCTATCCTAACAAATAAAAAATAATAATGTTAATTAGATGATAAATATTATCTAAATTAAATTTTTGTATGTTAAATATTATCCCTTAATTTAAGAAATATATCCTAACAAATAAAAAAAATAATGTTAATCTAATTTTATTTAATGATAAGAATGAATTTCAGTAAAAGAAAATGATAAGAATGAATTAAAGTCCTAGTAATATACTATTCCTTTTTAGTTCTTTAAAAATCTAATAATTTAATAAAATTTCTGCAATTTGGTGAAGTCACGTGGCACAACTACGATGTCTAAACCCAACTTTTATTATATAATAATATAATATGATATCAGAAATGTGTCATGCATGGCATTTGTTTATTGGATGCCATTTCTAACCAACAACAAAAAAAATCTATGTCCGTACCATGATTGCTCTGATATAATAAATAGCTTCGCGTTCACCCTCTAGGGCCTAGGGGTGGCAATTTTTATTCATATCCATGAACCTGCCCATTACCCACCTTATTTGGATAAGTCTTAACCCAACCCATTTGAACATTTGGGTTAAATAGGTAAAGACCCATTTGGTTATTTAATTAGATTTGTCTAAATAGATAAATTCACTAATACCTACTAAACCCATCTAAAATTTAAAATTAAATAAACCCACAAAATTTCCTCAAAACAAACAAAAAAAAAAAAAACCCACAAATACCCAACGCCGCATTCCATGAAGACCTTAGCAAGGAAGAGATCATCAGCCAACAGCCTCTCCTTGAATCCACCAAACTGCATCAACCACCGTAGCACCGGCGACTTCTCCAACTCCAAAAACCTCGACACCACCGTGCCGAGGACTCTCCTGGCCTCGATCGCAGCCGCCAAGTCCTTGGGCAAATTCTTCAATGACCTCTCAGCCTCTGCCAGCACCATCAGAGCCTCTTCCTCTTCCACCTCCGTTGTTGTTTCCATTGTTGTTGTTGTTATTATTGTCATCTCCGCCGGGTAAGGGTCGTCAATGGGCCGGGTCGGGCCGGCCCATCCCATTTTTACTTGGCCCATGGGCACAATGGGCTAGGCATAATGGGCTATTAATTAGTTAACGGGTCGGGTCGGGTTAGGTTAAAAGAGAAAACTTCAGCCCATGACCCTGCCGATGGGCAATGCCCATTTAGTCTTTAGCAAGCTGGGCTATCGGGTTGGACGTAATGGGCTACTCATGAGCTTGTGTTAGCATATTATTTTATTATCTTTATAAGGAAAGAATCAATTTTTTATAAGAGAATAATCGATCTATTTTTTTAAAGGAAAGAATTAAAGAATTTAATACTTAATTACAAATTTTTTTACAGTCAAATCTATTTAATTTTTTTTTATTAAGGCTTTAAATAGATTTTTATTTTTATCTTTAATAAAAAAAAAAAAATGTCAAATGGTTAATTCAAATTTGCTAGACTACTAGAAAAATATATATTTAGTAAACTAAGTTTAGTACAATTACTTTGAGTATCTTAGTGGTTCAAGGAGTTCTCTTAAGAAATTCCTTTATAATATCTCAAGATCAATTCTTCATATACTTCCTATATATTTTTGTTATGAATTATGAGTTATTGGGCTGGGCCAATGGGTTAGGCCAACGGGTTGGGTAATAGGTTGAGCTACTGGGCTAGCCCATCGGGTACCCATGGGCATAAAAACTAGCCCACGGCCTAACCCACTAGGCTAGTGGGCTACCCATAAGCCTCGATAATAACAGGCCGGATTGCCTATTAGCCCGGTGGGCCGTGGGTTTTTGGGTCGGGTTATGGGCTGTAGACTATTTGATGACCCTTACCGCCGGGGAATGATACGGCGTCGTTTGCAATAGAGAAAGCGATGAGTAGGTGGGCGATGGGGGTTGTTGTTGTGGTAGAGAGAGAGACGGAGGTGGAAAGAAGTGGGCAGTGGTGATGAGGAAGAGAGAAATGGACGGTGAGGATTGGGTTTGGAGAGAGAAGCGTTAGACCAAAACTCTCTGAAAGTTAATTAAAAAAAAAAAAAAACTCTCTCTAAAAGTGTAAGGGGTATTTGGGTCATTTTGAGTATTTAAGGGTATTTTGATAATTTTGAAAGTCAATAGGGTATTCAACTAATTTTAGAGGTATTTGGGGTAAATGGGCGGGTTACAAATTAAATGAGTTGGGCGGGTAATGAATAATTAATTTATATATAAACGGGTCATAAATGGATAATTACACACCCAATCCATTTATGACCTAACTTATCCATTTGCCACCCCTACTCTAGGCCTCTAGTATATTCTAACAAAAAGAAATCCTGATATATTGGTTTTTTTTATATCCTAATATATTCTAACAAAATACTATAGAGCTAGCTAACAATTCGGAAAAGGAAATCATTTTGCTCAAACTTAAACCACTGTCCCTCCGAAATCCGAATACGTTGCTTCTCCCGTACAACTAACTCCTTTTCATATAACGCGTACGACCACTAAATGTGAATTTGATCTCAACTTCAAAATTTATTAAAACTTAATGGATACTTTCCTTATAACTATTGTTTCAAATGATCCAAAAGAAGAATTAGATCCCAAAAAAAAAAAAAAAAAAAAAGTATTACATGAGGATTTTTTTTGGCTTACGGATTACAATATACAAGTCAAGGAATAGAAGAAAGTAAAAAAAAAAAAAGTATTACATGAGGATTTTTTTTGGCTTACGGATTACAATATACAAGTCAAGGAATAGAAGAAAGCTTCCAAGAATCTGTAACTCCTTTCAATTACCAACCATATGATATGAGCATCGCATATTCAGCATGGGAAACACCCTATTCAATTCAATCTCATCCACCCACTTGACTCATTCATTTGGTCCCTTACAAAACCAAAGAGACAAAATCCCAGTATAAATTACAACTGTATTTTTTCTCGGTTTAATTTTTTGATGTCTATAATAAACTAATGAAAATAAACTATCCCAAATAAGAATTGTCCTGTTAGAAATTTTCAAAATAAATCTGTTGTTGAGGCTGAGAGCATATTAATTTGTCACAACTTATTTTTAACTTATATTCAACTTTTTTTTTTGAATTATGTGCAGCTTTTAAAACTTTTTTTCCTCTCTCCGAAAAAATGTCACCCAAAATGAACATAAAATCTATGGACAAGCATTGAAAAATTAGAAAATTGAAACACCTGTGAAAATGGAAATGTCACTATTAGTGATCAACAAATATTGCTAGGGTTTGTTTGAATGGAAGGATGAAAAAATAAGGGAAGAGAAAATGTTAAGAGGATAAAAAATATTTTAGTTTTTTACAATTTGTAGTTAAAACAGAAAGGATGAAATGATGGAAAATATATATAAATCTCTTTTATTTTATTTTTTTGGTTATAGAGAAGAAAAATGAGAATATGTAAAAAGTGATTTTTATAAATTTATATTTTGCCCATATTATTTGAGAACTAATTATTTCCCATACTAGATGAGAAATAAATTTCATTATTATTATCAATTAAATTAATAAAAATGACATCTTATCAAAGGGAAGACGAAAACTAGTCTTTTTTTTTCCCCAATGATTGAGTCGCTTCTAAATGTTTCTTCTGCGTTTTGGTAGACATGTATTCAAAATGTGGGGGCTGTGGGGACTGCTGGTTTAGTTTTTGACAGAAACAAAGAACTGTTCTTTTTTTCATTTTTTTCTTTTCTTTTTTGGATAGAAAAACAAAGAACTATTTTTTCATGGAATTCCTTGATTGATGTACAAAATGGAGTTCCTGAGAAAGCAATGGCAATTTTTCAGCAGAAGATATTTCATAAAGGGGTTGAAGTTGAACCGACCACTGCTTCTATTATGGAAAATTTGTTCAAAAATCATTGGATGAATTGAAACTTGGATGTAATGTTTATTTGATGACTTTAATAATATTTTTCTGATGACGTCATAATTACTTTAATAATTAATTAAAGTTCAAATATATATATTAAATTAATAAAACGAGCAAAATTGGCTAATATTTCTATATACATGAGGGAAATTCAATAATTTTCAAGCATATATTTACAAATTAAATAAGAAAGTTAATAAAATAAAATAGTAACCATGAAAACATTAAAAGTTATGATCAATTTTTGAAGTAAAGTTGAATACCTTTGAAGGATTTTAATTATAATTTTTTTATATTCCTTTTAAGAGATGGATAATTTAATTTAGTAGCATAGAATTGTGTTAAGTTGTTTTTATAAAATAATAATAATAATAATAATAATAATAATAATAAAAATAATAAAAACAAGAAATAAAATTGATTTAACTTTACTTCAAGTTTTTTTTTTTTTTTTTTTAATTGTTGAGCATCAACTTGCAAGCTTAGCTGAGTGGCATTGGTTAAACTTTAGCTCCAACTCTGATTGTGCCTAGGTTCTAAACCTGATAAGCACGCTTTTCTGATTTTTTTTAATTAACAAGCATGCATGAACCGCGATTGAACTGTCACCGGTTCTACATGAACCTTGCGGTCTAACCACACAAGCGTGCTTGAACCGCGATTGAATCGTCACCGATTCTGCAAGAATCATGTAATCCAACCGCGGTTTAAGAGGTTCACAAGATTTCAAATAAATTTGGTTCTGTATGTTTGACATCCTTGGTGACGAAGGAGGGAGAGTTTTGTCAGGCTTGGATGACTCAAGAAGGATGGAGGGTAGCATTGGAGAAATAGAGTTTCGAGTTTGATGTCGCCAGTGAGAGCGAAGAGGTGATGGACAGTCTCAGGAGATTCTTTTCAGCAATTTTGGCGATGTTAGTGTTTTTAAAATTATAATATATTCTTAAACATAAATTTGATGTGGTAGTTTAGAATGCCATGTCAATTTGTAAAGCCTTTGTAGTAAAATTTGTAGTAGATCTAACATTACTCTTGTGATTAATAACCAATTGCATCTGTTGGGTTTAGACCCTTGTCAAAACACTATATTTAATTGATTTTAAAGTCAACTTTATAATTAGGCTAATTCCTTAGGTAAAATATATAATCATTAATATCATGCATGTGCAGAAATAAAAATTAGACAAGATATGATAACTTAGGAAACAAATGAAACAAATTGTTTCACAAAGAAACCTTAGGGGGACATGACTTTATCAATCCCATGGTGAACATATTCACTTTAAGATAGAGATTTACAATTTGAATAACCCTATTTGTTATAAATCTAACTAAAATCATCGAAATGAGTTCTAAATCCCACAGACATCTCTGATTGTAATCTGCTACAACGTGAACCTACAATCCACGACCTCAATTTCCCCTTAAAGATTTGAATCCAATATTCTTGATATCTAGAGAGCAACAACTTGTAGTAGATCTAACACTTCTCTTGTGATTAATAACCAATTGCATCTGTTGGGTTTCGACTTTTGTCAAAACACTATATTTAATCAATTTTAAGGTCAACTTTATAATTAGGTTAATTATGGAAGTCTTAGGTTAAATATATAATCATTAATATCAAGCAAGTGCAGAAATAAAAATGAGACAAAATATGATGACCTAGGAAATCAATGAAACATATTGCTTCACAGAAAAAACCTAGAAGGACTTGACCTTATCAATCTCGTGGTGAACAGATTCACTTTAAGATAGAGATTCACAGTTTAAATAACCCTATTTGTTATAAATCTAAATACAATTATTGAAATAAGTTCTGATTCCCACAGACGTCTCTAATTTTAATCTGCTACAATGTGAACCTACAATCCACGACCTCAATGTCCCTTTAAAGATTTGAATCCAGTACTCTATTTGGAGAGCAACAACTTGATTCTACCGTTCAATGTGTATGTGAATGATCACCAATAGTGACTTGAAAGAGCAGTAATTGCTAACTTTTTAGATCTCAACTCTAAAGTCTTGGAAAACATGCATCAAAATTTTCTAACATACTTAGTGGCTTAGGTTAGAAACCCTAATTATCGGATGGGCTAATGGTTTGAATATTTGATTCTAAAAATATGAACTTTGATTGGTTGAACTTAAGTTTCAATCATTTGAAACTATCAAAATTTCTAATCTTCGAATCACTTGAAATCTTATTTTTGCACACTGAATTGCAGTGCCTTGAGCATTGCCTAAACATTCTTATAGATTCTATGAGCTATAACTAGACAAGTTTTAATTCCCTTGTTTGTGAACAAACTATACCGATTTAAAACCTAACAACATCGAAATAAATTCTGGATTGAATTTTTCCTAGTTCTAAACTTCTAACACAAATAATCTTTAAAAAAAGATCTAGGCAAAAAGCATTGGTCACTCAAACAATCAATAAAAATACAGAATTCTTAGTACATGGAGTCAAGGCATGTATTACAATGCAATAATATAAAAATAAAAAGAAATGGATCACAATGCAATAATATAAAGATAGAATCATATAAGCAGTAAAGCAAGTGAACATAACATAATAAGTCTGATACCAAATATAGAGTTACAACACAGCTCAAAACAAATAAAAGCATAGCGTATCAAGACTAGACAAAATAAAATATATAAAAAACAAATCCAAATAAAAACATAGAAGTTCTCCCCCTAAAACCTTCAACCCCCATAAAACACCAACTCCCCCTTTTTGGAATGCATTGCCAAAGGCATACACAATGGCAAACTACATATAGCATACGTAAAGGAGATTATTCTTCTTTCTTATCATCAGTGTCACTCCTAGTAACTTTTATCAAAAGGCAAAATGGGTAGTAAAGGACGTAGCGAAGAAAACGATGGTGTAAGGAACTGGGAAAACAAAGTGGAGAAAATAGTATCAAGAGAGTAAGGTGGACGAATGAGCCAATGATTAAAACTAGATAGGCAAGCCAGTTTAGGTTTCTTAATACTAGATAATTACCTACCATGAATGCTACGGAGACCATTGTTAGAGCTAACCCAAAAATTGGCACAGCGAACTTAAAGGCAGCAATAACCAAGTTAAGATCACCGAGTTGTGCCCAGATGAGAGTGACAACAACAGCAATGGCACTATACATAGCTATGGTGTTGCAAATTACGAACACTTGGAACATCTGCTTTTCTAGAAAAGTTGCCACACCTCCAGAGCCGTTGTAACCACCGGGCACGGTGAAAGACGCTGCAAAGGTTACAGTAGCCACGAGGGTTGCAACCAACAAGAGAGTGCTTTAACAAAAAAATTTCAATTTCAGTAAATAAACGGATCAAATAGATCCTAAATGTGATTTTAGACTCTATTTAATGAACTTGTTTGTTTAATTCTAGCACTAGACAATAGTTGGGACAGGAAAAATCCCTTTAATAATTGTATAATGTGTCTAAAAAAATTTGCTATTAGAATCCACAGATGTGGTATCTTGCTAAATGATATAATATGGACATTTGGCACACAAATACCAAAAATAAAGCTTTATTAGATATTTAAATGTTGAAATTTTTACAACATTGAATAATAATGTTGAATTTTGTCACGATAGGACGAATATACATTTGCGTTTATTTTTTTTATTCGACTTGTCATACTCAATAGTCACGGGTAGCTCTTCTTTTTCACTTTCTTTCTTTTCTTGAATAGACCTCCCGTGCTTTGGAAAAATAAAAATATACCATGCATCAATACACGAGTCCTCTTTTCACATGCATGGAGTCCACTATATTTCATTAAAGAAAATTTTTTANGAGGGTTGCAACCAACAAGAGAGTGCCAACTCTGTCCTTGTATTTGTCTTCGCTGTGTAGCTTCAAAGGAGGCATCATAATTGGCATGTTCTTGCTCGTAGTGCTTCGAGGAGCTCGTGGGGCGCCGGCATATCTCAAGGCTTGCCGTGTCAATTGCTACATGGTGAACAAGAAACTTTTTGTTATGATCATACTGTTCATTTCTTGGAATGAATAGGAATGCTATATTGCACCTCTCTCTCTCTCTCTCTCTCACAAATATAATGCAGTCCAGATTGTAAATACTAGAAAGGATTATTTACGAGGACAGCAGCACGTATAACATGTAGGACAGCATATAGATCTCACAAATTTGAGGGGTAATTGTATATATTTGACGGTTTCATATGATATTTTCTCCAATAGCTAGATGTCTATGTGACCAATGGTGGAGTTAGGAATTTGACTTTAAGAACTAGACAAAAATGAGAATTTTTTTTTTCAGTAAGTACATCCCCATTATGTACAATAGTCTAAAACAATATTGTAAATATATATAATACACAAGTTAAAGTACACTCACCATTTATTGATTCAAACTAATTTTTTTGAGTTCAGTCTTGGAGATTTGGAAAGGCTCATTAGAAGTTGGAAGTTTCAATATTATAACCTAAAGGTATATTGCTTTTAGATTATTCTCTTCTTTTTCTTTAGAACAATGAGTTAATAGTTTTTCTTCTTAAAAAAAAAGAATTAATAGTTTTAAACTTTCCTTAAATCTAGTTTTTAAATTAAATTATATAACTCATTAAATATAATTATTAAGATAACAAATCATTAATTCATAAAAAAATACTAATAGATTAAAGATTTACTAAAAAGTCGACAAATAATCATTCAAATCTCAAAATATATGAAAAAAATCTAATCAAATAATCAATTGCATTTTTTTCTTAAATAACGATCAATTATTTGCTTAGCCAAAAAATAACGCTATACTATTATTTTTCTATATTATAAGATGTATTATAGTTTAATAATATTAGTTTTTTATATATACATTATAATGTTATGTAGTATAATATAATATATTTATTTTTATCTCAGCCAAAAATTATTTATTATTTTAATAAGAAATAAAGAAGAAAATAAAGTCATAGCTGGCCACTACTTTCGTGGATGAAAACTTGATTTTAACCATACATGTGGTGCACGGTATCTTGGAAATTGGAGCAATGCAGACCAGTTGTCTGCATCGTAAACAGCTAAAGAGAAAAGAGAAGGGGGAAAAAAGAAAGAGCAAATCAAACTTAACACAGTGAGTTTAGAGTTGAGAGAGAGAGAAAGAGAGATGTAGATCTTTCGCAAGAACTAGGTAGAATAGTTCGCAGTTGCGTGATATTGTAATTTTTTTAGGATAAAAAGTAGAGTTACAATGATTGCTGTTCGTAGCCTCCTTCTACAGTTAGTCCAAAGTAAGCTATAGAAGTTTTATAACAAGGATGAAGGAGGAAAAATTAGAAAATAATTTTCTTTTTTTATTTGTTGAGATAATTGTTAAAATAACCATGTATTTATCATAAGGTTGTGAAGATCTTCTTATAAATAAAAGTTAGGCCCGCGTTTAAAAATTAAAAATTATTATTTGAAAATATTTATAAAAATATGATAAAAAAATGCGTTAAAATATGTAAAATATTGTTTAAAAATTAAAAATTGTTATTTAAAAACTATCACCAAACACTCCCTAAGTATTTGTTTGTCAAATATTATTTTTATTAATTTATTTTACCATTTAACATATGTTTGTTATTATTTAAAAATTTTACTATTTTTTAATATTATTTATGAGTCTCATATTATTTTATTTAATTTTATTTTTATCGTACTTTTAACAATTAATTTTAATTTCAACAAAATAAACTAATCTCAACCGGATCTTAAATGTGATTTTAGACTCTTTTTTTTTTTATATATAGAGAATATATTTGATTGGGGGCGGAGGGGCAGAAGCAGATATATTCCTTGAAAATTTTTAAAATAATTCTCAAAATTCATATATCAGTATGTTTTTTTTTTTTTTTTCAAAAACTTTGTGGGGCCGTGCCCCTCTCGGTCCTAGCATGGCACCACCATGTGACACACACAATTAAAGAAAGAAAAAAAATGAGAAAGAGAGAGACATTAATGAACGTTGTTTGGTTTAATTCTAGCACTAGACAATAGTTGGGACAGGAAATGTCCCTGTAATAATTGTATAATGTGTCTAAAAAAATTTGCTACTAGAAAAGGGGTTTAGATCAAGGGTCACATGATTTGCAATTGTATAAAGAATAAGGATCACATACCTCTCGAAATGAGGGAAACTCCACAGTACTATAGTCACCAGCAACGTCGAGAGCTGTCCTGCCTACATTATTTAACGACTTCAAGCTTACTCTTTTGTCCCATGTTAAAATGCTCACTACCTTAGGATGCCTTCCCTTGGAGGCCAAATGCAAAGGAGTGTTTCCAAAATTGTCTTTTTCATTGATAAGCATTTCAAGGTTATCTCTTTTGAGCATATAAGCTACCGCTTTGGCTTTCCCACTCACAGCAGCTACATGCAAAATGTTCTGACCGTTTTGGTTGAGCAACTCGCTCATATCCGGATATTGTTTTAGAAAAAATTCAATTACCTCGATATGTCCTTTTTTGGAAGCTGTGTGAATTGGAAAAAAGCCATTCAGGTCCATTTTATATCCGCAGTCTGATGCTTTTTCTAATAAGTACTGAACCCCGCCAAGGAATCCTATTGATGCCGCATGGGAAAGGGGAGTCATCCCTGTAATATCTTGATTCGTGATGAGATGTGGCATTTTTCTTAGAACAGTATCTAGGAGACCTGGTACACAAATAATAAGAAGAATTATAATTGAATTGAGTGAATTGAAAATTTGGTAATAGTGAAGAAAATAAACTCTGTTAATAAGGTCAGGTTAATGCGTGCCACGTTAATAATAAGAAGAATTATAATTGAATTGAGTGAATTGAAAATTTGGTAATAGTGAAGAAAATAAACTATGTTAATAGGGTCCGGTTAATGCGTGCCACATTAAGCTTTTTATTTTTAAAAATATTTTCTCAGAAACTGACAAAACTGCCATTACTTTTTTAATTTTTGAAAAAAAAATTTCCAAAAATAAAAATTAATGTGTGCACACATTAGTAAAATCCATGTTAATAATAAGGTACCAAATATGACATTTACATTTAACTACTTGGCATAAATATATCATGCAGGTTTTACCTTATATTGTTTGCTAAAAGCCTTTAGGCTCTATTCTTAAAAATAAATTTGGGTTTGAATCTCTCATCCTAAAAATACAGAATAAACGAATAAACAAAAAAGTAGTGTAAGTGAAGAAAGAAAATTACCTATGTTCTTTGTAGTAAAGGCACAAGAAATGATCGGGTGCACAATCGATTTGCCAGCCACATTTTGCAGGCAAGGGAATTTATTCAACATGATTTCCAAAAGTTCAACATCAAATAATCTTAAAATATAATAAAATAATATTTTTTTTTATATTTATAGTGAATTTTATCATAAATTTAATAAATAAATTTTATTATAAATATATTAAAAAAAAACACCATTCTCAATACTTTAAAAATACCTAATAATTATATCTCACTAAAAAGTAATCACAGTCATAAGTCATATCCCTTACTAGAAAGTAATCATCACTCATAAGTCATATCTCAGTTTTTACTCATTACTAAAAAAACGTGAGCTCCACAGAAAGGATCTTGAATATCTTGCACCCGGCATATGCCGGGTACAGCATATAACTTCTCGAAATGACAGAAAGAGCCTCTTTTTCTTCAGCATCTTCCTCTTTCTTTTTTAATATTTTTTTCTCTTTTTTCCTCTTTCCTCTTTCTTCCTTTTTCTTTTCTCTTATTTCTTTACGCCTTTTTTTTCTGTCTTTTTCTTTTCTATTTTTTCTTCACGCCTTTTTTTCTCCAGCTTCATCCTCTTTATTTGTTTTCCTTTTGTCTTTCTTTCTTTCTCTTCTTTTCTCTTTCTTCTTCACGCCTTTTTTTCTCCAGCTTCTTCTTCTTTCTTTCTTCGCCTATTTCTTCTCTCAACTTCATCTTGTTTCTTTCTCTCTTTCTTTATTTCTTCTTTCAAGATCTGTGGTTTTTGTTTTGGTGGGTTTGTCTGGTACTTTCTACGGGTTTATTTGTCTTAGTATTTGTGGGTTTTATTTCGGTTAGTATCGTATTTTAATGGTGATTTGAAGCCCCTGATTTGATTTTAATGGTGGCTTCCCTTCGTTTTGTTTGGGCTCCAGAGAAGAGAGGGAAGCCAGCTGGGTAAAATAAATGAGGAAATGACGGCGATAGCAGGCGACAAAAAAATGCTAATAAGTCCAACATGTTAATAATCAATGCCAAAATTAAGCCTAAAATATAAGACAAAATGCGATATTGAATAATTTTGAAAGTGAAATAAAATGAGTCATGTAAGAGCCCAAAATTTGGGATTGGGTCCTATACAATGAATTTTGTAGAGGGAGAGTCCTATTATCAATTAATCTTGCAGGACACAGGAAAAGAGAGATTCGTCACACCATAACACGATAATGGCAGTGGAAAAAGTACTTGGGACTCAGTCCGAGGTTCAACACTCGTATTTATAAGGCTCTAAAAAGTTTGACTAGGTTACAACTCTGTCTTTCTCTCTCTTGTTTACATATTTTCATCCTCTACTAATTCTATGGGGAAATTCTCTTTAAATACCTTCTTCCATTACATCTTGACCATCCAGGTGTTGGATTTCAGAGTTTTGGATGAGATATTTCCTTCTTTGTGTCCTGCCGAAAGTGTGAAAAAGGTGTTGCTAATCGGTGGAGCACTGTTCAGAAATCTTTTTACTTTTCTTCGTAAATGCGACTAAAACAGTAAGTAAATAGCATTTAATGTGGAGGACGGTGTGATGTTGCTGAAAATCTCCTCTTCCAAAGAGTTATCCACTCTTCGTTGGAGATCCCCCCAATCTCTGTGGTCCTGTCTTTCAAAGAATCTGGCTTTTTTTTATATAATTTTTTTAATTTTTTTTACAAAAAAAATTTCTTAAATAAATATTTAGTGCACACAATTATTTTTATTTTTAAAATTTTTTTTAAATTAAAAAAATATTGGTAATTTTTTAAATTTTTTATAAATTTTTTTAAAAATATAAACCCCCATTACCCACAAATGTTGAGGAATGCTTCAGAGAGAAAACCCTAGCCAAACACATTTGCAATTAGAGATTGTCATCCCCACCTTTCTCTATACACTTGCTTGTGGTATCTCCTCAACCCTTCCCTCTCCATTTCCACACCATTGAGAGGTTGATAGCCCAAACACTTACCACACCTTTTGAGAGTGTTGTGTAACGTTTTGGTGCTGCTGGGAAGCATTGGAAGAAGCCTGGAATGGCAGATGCAACATGGAGCTTGTTGCGGGATCGGATAACTAAGACAAGACACGGTTCCGAGAAGCCTTGTTGGAGTAGGAGCTTGGAGGGCTTAGGTACATCGGGTAGATTAGGCTTGGAGGGTCTCTTGCTTACTCATGTATCCCAACTGATTGTCTAGTGGATCGATTTCCGCTTGGAGGGCGGCGGAGAGGTTTTTCGCCGAGTTCTTCGGTTTCCTCTTCGAAAACACGTCTTGGTGTTTTCTGTGTTTGCATCTCTCTTCCCTACTCTTTTATATTCCATTATACTGCTGTGTTGTTTAGTT